>NC_046166.1:47502080-47726240 GCF_011064425.1 Rattus rattus | reverse complement strand
ATCAGTATTACTTCGTTCCGGTTACGTATTGCTGGGTCCTCAGGTAGTTCATCCAATTTCAGGAACCTCTAGACTGATTACAGAATGGTTGTACTAGTCTTCCATCCATAACAATGGAAGTGTTCCTCTTTATCCACATCCTTACCAGCATCTGCTGTCACCTGAGTTTTTGATCTTAGCCATTCTCACTGGTGTGAGGTGAAATCTCAGGGTTGTTTTATTACATTTCCCTTATGACTAAGATGTTGGGTGTTTCTTTAGGTGTTTCTCCAGCCATTGAATTTCTCAGCTGTGAATTCTTTGTTTGATTCTGAACAAGATTCTAACTGAAATGCGAATATTTGAAAGCCTAAAATCAAAAATTGGGCTGGTACAACCATTCTGAAAATCAACAAGTTTCAGAAAGTTGAAAAAGATCTTGGGCATATACCCAAAAGATGCCCCAACATATAAAAAGACAACGTCACCATGTTCACATGACTTATTTATATGGAAAGAAGCTGGAAAAAGAACTTAGTGCCCTTCAGCAGAGGAATGGATACAGAAACGGTACATCTACACAATGGAATATTACTCCAGCTATCAAAACAACGACTTTATGAAATTACCCGACAAATGTTTTGGAACTGGAAAAATCATCCTGAGTGAGCTAACCCAATCACAGAAAAACATACATGGTATGCACTCATTGATAAGTGGCTATTAGCCCAAATGGCTTGAATTACCCTAATTTGCCTAGAACAAATGATGAAACTCAAGACAGATGATCAAAATGTGAGTCTTCACTCCTTCTTTAAGGGAACAAGAATACCCTTGGCAGGAATAAGGCAAAGATTAAACAGACACTGAAGGAACACCCATTCAAACCTGCCCCATGTGGCCCATACATATAGGCCACCCAATTAGACAAGATGGATGAAGCAAAAGTGCAGGCTGACAGGGGCAGGATGTGGTCGATCCCGAGGAGAACACAGCAGAAATACAGCAAACCTGAGGCGGAATGCCAGCAGCAAACCACTGAACTGAAGCAGGACCCCCGTTGGAGGAGTCAGAGAAAGACCTGGAAGAGCTTGAAGGGGCTTGAGACCCCATATGTACAACAATGCCAAGCAACCAGAGCTTCCAGGGACTAAGCCACTACCTAAAGACTATAGATGGACTGACCCTGGACTCTGAGCTCATAGGTAGCAATGAATATCTAGTAAGAGCACCAGTGGAAGGAAGCCCTAGATCCTGTAGACTAACCCCCCAGTGGAACTAGACTGTCGAGGGAGGCGGCAATGGGGGAGGGTGGGGAGGAACACCCATAAGGAAGGGGGAGGGAAGGGGATGTTTGCCGAAGAGCAGGGAAAGGATAACACTTTCGAAATGTACATAGAAATACTCAAGTTAATAAAAAAAATAAATAAATATACTGTTCCACAAAGTTATATAAATATATACATAAGCATTTCTATGTTATATATATATATACATATACATTATGTTATGTACATTAGAGCTTCTCAAGAAAGCAACAAATATCTCTAAATGAAAATCAAAGCTGTGACTCTCTAGCACCTTTGATGTCAGAGAGTTTTCTCAGGGGATATGTATTTTAATTCTCCCTCTTTTATTCAGTTATGACGTTTCATTCACGTTTAATGTTTATTTACTTCTCAAAACTATGTTCAATTAAATATTATAAAATGTGAATAAGGAAAATGAACGATTATTAAGTTATCTCTCAAGCTAAGAGAATATTTGATAAAATATAATCCTTACCACCATCATCATCATCAATCATCTGGCAGTCAGAAGATGACGATGAAGCACTTTCAAGTGATTAAGTTACCCAGGCCCACACACATTTTTGCCAGATGGGGTCCTAGACCTGAAAGGAGAAGTGTACACATACTCCTACCCTATCCAGAACCCAGAAACTACCCGAAATTGATAACCATTTAGAAAGTGAAAATTAGAATTCTCCAAGGGACTCTCACTATGGAAACAAACTCTTTTTAAGTTCTGATCCCATTCCCCAAAATAGATGGCCAAGAGAAGGCAAATTCAAGGGTATCTTTGGAGAATCTGGAGGTTCTTTGTCTCATGATGTTGTCCGGGCATTTTTTTTTCAACCTTACCTGTCCTGCAAGCATATATGATGAGTCTGTTTTTGTATTGTTACAGAATTTTCTTGTGTGTTTCTGTGTCTATATGCACTTAGAGCTCTGTTTCTTGTTGGTTTGGTCCTATTCTGGTTTGTGTAGTTTTCTTTGTCTATTTTAGTTTATCGTTACTCATTAGCTGCATATTTCTTTTTAAAAAAGAGAAATAGAGAGGTAGTAGAGCCAAAAAATTGGGAGGCAAGGTGGGGAGAAGCTGGGAGGAGTAGCAAGAGAGGAACCATAACCAGAATATATTGTACTAAAAACCTATTTCAATAAAAGAGTGAATATATATTTATGTCTATATGTATGTAAATAGTACACATAAACACAAAAGTGTGTATGTGTGTGTATGTTTGTATTTGTGTATGCGATAACAACTAATAAGAAAAGAGGCCATGAATTTTAAGGAGAAAAGGGAGGGGCTATAAAGGAGGTTCAAAGAAAGGGAAAAAAGGGTTAAGTGCACTAATAATATTATAATATAAAAATAATATTTTAAATAATAAAGAAAACTTGGAGAAGGGAGGCTAAATATGGGCATAGATGATTATCTTGCATCTAGTCCATCATTCACTGGTGATTGTGATATGGACTGTCTGGTAATGAAGCTATTTTGGAAGAAAGAAAACAGGAGAATTTTACATAATGAAGAGCGTGGTAATAGTACTCTAGAAATGTTGATAAAAAAGTATAAAGAAATTTTATGGCAGACTTTAAGGAATGGTACAGTTTTATGTCTTCTTTTTAATGGAGAGATTAATGTTGAAATGGCAATAGGCTGCTATGCTGTCCATTATTACCACATCAGAACATTTAGAAGTATGACATGATCATATGGAACTGTGTCACTTTACTCCTTAACACCAATGAGTGCATTCTGGAATTATTGTATTATGGTCTATGTGAGAGGGATTCCCAAGTGCCTCCATGTATGACAGTGTCTTCACAATGATTTTTAGAAGCAAAATTGTGGAAGGTTCTTCCTTGTCCATGATTCTATTTGTGACATATTAAAACTATACATTATTTACATATTTTATTACAAAATATTAAAAATTAATAGTAATACATAAATCTATAGTTTTATATGTATATTATATATACTAATATAAAATTTAATATATAATAACATATTGTACCATGTTTTCTATTACATGTAACTCTATGTGTATGTATGTATGTTTGTGTGTGCATTATGTATCTGTGTACTATTTTATTACATTAAACATTTCAAAAATTAATTTAGTTATATGAACAAAGAATCAATAGAGAGCTGAAAGCATTGTTGACAGAAGAATAAGCCTAGTGTATGCATACATTGTTTATGCATGTATATGCATATATATATATCACAATTTTTGGCTCAGATAGAAATCATGTAGAAACAAAAGTCTATCACACAAAAGTTAAAAGGTCTATATTATTTAAACTTTTAATAGGATGAGACTACATTGTGCATTCTGATCAAAATTCTGTAAATGAATATAAGGTATCTGAAATATTTGGAATTAGATACTGAACTTCTTGGTGAAGCTAAGAAAGGTTGAGATAATCCTAAGTATAATTTTTTTTAATCTTCATTAACTTGAGTATTTCTTAATTACATTTTGATTGTTATTCCCCTTCCCAGTTTCCTGGCCAACATCCCCCTAGCCCCTCCCCCTCCCCTTCTATATGGGCTTTTCCTTGCAATCCTCCCCCCATTACCACCCTCCCCCCAACAATCTCGTTCACTGGGGATTCAGTCTTGGCAGGACCAAGGGCTTCCCCTTCCGCTGGTGCTCTTACTAGGCTATTTATTGCTACCTATGAGGTTGGAGCCCAGGGTCAGTCCATAGTCTTTGGATAATGGCTTAGTCCCTGGAAGCTCTGATTGGTTGTCATTGTTGTTCATATGGGGTCTCAAGCCCCTTCAAGCTCTTCCAGTCCTTTCTCCGATTCCTTCAACGGGGGTCTTGTTCTCAGTTCAGTGGTTTGCTGCTTGCATTCGCCTATGTATTTGCTGTACTCTGGCTGTGTCTCTCAGGAGAGATCTACATCCGGTTCCTGTCGGCCTGCACTTCTTTGCTTCATCCATTTTAAACATCTTTAGTCATAAGGGAAATGCAAATCAAAACAACACTGAGATTTCACCTCACACCAGTGAGAATGGCTAAGATCAAAAACTCAGGTGACAGCAAATGCTTGCGAGGATGTGGAGAAAGAGAAACACTCCTCCATTGTTGGTGGGAGTGCAGACTGGTACAACCATTCTGGAAATCAGTCTGGAGCTTCCTCAGAAAATTGGACATTGAACTGCCTGGGACCCAATTATACCTCTCTTGGGTGTAAACTGAAAAGATGCCCCCAACATATAAAAGACACATGCTCCACTATGTTCATAAAAGCCTTATTTATAATAGCCAGAAGCTGGAAAAGAAAGCAGATGCCCTTCAACAGAGGAATGGATACAGAAAAATATGGTACATCTACACAATGGAATATTACTCAGCTATCAAAAACAATGACTTTATAAAATTCATAGGCAAATGGATGGAACTGGAAAATATCATCCTGAGTGAGGTAACCCAATCACAGAAAAAACACACATGGTGTGCACTCATTGATAAGTGGCTATTAGCCCAAATGCTTGAATTACCCTAGATGCCTAGAACATATGAAACTCAAGACGGATGATCAAAATGTGAATGCTTCACTCCTTCTTTAAAAGGGGAACAAGAATACCCTTGGCAGGGAATAGGGAGGCAAAGTGTAGAACAGAGGCTGAAGGAACACCCATTCAGAGCCTGCCCCACATGTGGCCCAAACTAAGTGTAATTTTTAAAGATTATTATTTGTATATTTGAGTCGAGATATAAGAACCTTACTTAGCATCGCCTTCAAAGATTGGGTACAGAAATCCACAAGTATCACTGGCAGGTAAAATTTTTTAAGGGTACAAGTTTGGAAACAACTTGCAAGTACCTTGGATTGAAGCTCTCCTCACAAAGATGAAAACACTATGAGAGTAAAAAGCAAGAACATTATAATTTCACAGAGTTTGAATCGAAATGTAGACCGAAGTTCATTCCTATGCATAGAGATACTCACTAAGGATACTACTGCCCTTTACAAGGAATAAAAAAAATTATCAGGAGCTTTCACATAGCCTTGAGATCTGAAATAAGTCTTTCCCCAAGAATAAGCAGCGTAGAATACGTGTATTTTTAAATAACATTTTTGCATAAATATGGTTTTTCCTAAAACCTTAAAATAAGACAAATAAAAGAAAATATCAGTTTTCTTTTTCTGACATATAGTATGACACACCTCTCTTTAGGCTTTATTTGTGCACATTTTGAGACCTTGGATTCCTAGCAAAAACTTAAAAATGCTGGATAAATTTTCCTTTAGATACATTCACTTAAAAGTTATATTCGACCAAACAAATATGTAATATTATTTTATTACTTTGTTTTTGTAATGAGTCATCCCATAATAAATTAACACATTCGCTTGGTAAGACTCCTTGTTCCCGCTTGTTCCCATTTAATGCTACTATCATTGTGATAAATATCCGCACATTTTCTCCGAAGAAAAGTTACATCAGACAGTGGGTGTGGCGATGGATTATGCTAAGGATGTCTCTTACAGTCGAAAAGGCTTAAACTTTTGCTAGACCTCACAGACAGTTATCAATACACCTTCCCTGAAGTCACGTCGGACTTAACAATACTATCTACTGTTAACCCAGACTATTTCAGACTGCTGTTAAGAGAACCATGTAACAATCGACCTTAGTTGGCTTAGATTTTCCATGTAATCAAGTTTTACAGTCTAAACTAATGTATAAGTGCTATCTTAACTTGCTCTTCCGTGCCCCTGACCTAGATTAATGCATGTGTGCACTAACAGTCATTTGCCGAAAGCAGCAAACACAGAGATTCAAAGCAATGGGATGAATATCCTCTAGATTATGCTCAACATATGAGAACACTCAGATATTGTTTGATAAACAATGTTTATGATACTGCCTGTCATCTGGCTCAGTGGAGGTCAGTTGGAATCGTTGACTTAATGCCTGGTACAATTCTGTGACAGATTTTTGTAAACTATCCCTCACTCCTTCCTCGTGTAATGATTTTTATGTTTTTCAATAAAGACAGAACAAAACCTCCTCCCTGTGAGGGACAGACACAACACAGGGACAGACTGAGAGACAAAGATACAGGGGCAGATTCACAACAGAACTTTCAAGGAGACATAGATGCAAACTAAAACAACAGATGGGGGATGTAAGAAATCGGGAGCATGAAGTAGGGAATTCAAATCCAGGCTCACTCAAGTTAAATGACATCAAAGGGACGGGTGGTACTTTTATTTCCCTCCCTATGTGACAGCTACAGATTGTCAGCAACTAGGAGCACATCAACACATTCCAGTTAGCAGCAAGTGTATAAAGGAAACAGAATAACGTAATCAGTAAAACCTTGAAGCTGTCCTTAGGATTTTTAACAACAGAATTGAGAGGAAACAGTGTGTAGGAATAGAGGAGTTTAGAAAAGATGGTATTGCCTGCTATCTCCTCAAAAATTTTTCAAGTTGAATAACCCCTAAGCAATGACCTAAGTTTGGAAGGTGAAGAAATATGTCAGTTGATGAAGGCCTATGAAGACAGCATGTTCATCCTGGAAGATCATAGCAGAGCCCCTTACTGCAATGTGAAATACAGGAACATCTTTCACACAAGGTAGAGCTGAAGTGGTCACAGAATCACTTTGTGGTTGATGTGGGTAAAATGGATCCAGAGACATCAAATAGGGTCAAGCTTGATCAGATTCATCTGAAAGGGAATTTGTCTGGAATCACTAATAATTAAAATATCTCCTGACTCATGATCACTTGCTGTTCTATGAAACACTTCTTACTATAATAATCATTTTTGCTATGTGCAGTTTTATTAGACATGTATGCCAATTCCCATAAATACATTGCATCCTCGAGACAATGATCTTTTAAAAATTACTATCACTAATTTCTCTTTTGCAAAATATTCTTCTGTGAAAGATGTGAAGCCCTTGTTGTGTCCTGGCTATTTCAGAAAAGTCTTCCCTTCAGAACTTTTAATTAGTTCTGAGAGAACATTGTTTGTGAGAAAGAGGGGTCTCACTGTCTTGCTTTTAGTCACAAATCCTTTATCTAATATGTTGTTGCCCGACTCATTAATTCTATTCTTCTCCTTGTTGCGAGCACTCATTACTTTGCTCATTTGGAATCAGAGCAGGTTAGATGGGTTGAAAACTTTTTTTTTAATGTGTGTCCTGAAAATAAACAGCTTGCAAGATAAAGCTGAGCACGGAGTGTTTGATGTATTACATCTCACTGGCATCTGACAAGCCTTACTCCCCGGTGATACAATTTTTTTCTAATAATTTAGTCTCAGTCTATTAAAAGACAACGGCAGATAATGCACCTAGGCAAGCGGTAAAGGATGGCCAGGGTGGCTTCTGTAGAGTGTTATCAATTTTTCCAACTTCACCACCAAGTGTTTTGCATTGATTTACACATATTTCAGAATAATTATTATCATTTTGGAATGATTAATTATAACATTTTAAGTTTGCTACTCTGTATAATGTTATTAAAACCAAGATTTAAATGGACAATGAGCTATTATTTCCCATTTTTTTATGACTAAATGATTATTTTTTATTGCTTTATAAGGTCCAACCCACTATAGATATTTAAGTTCATTAAACATCATACCAAGTAACAATAGATTACATTAGATCTCTAACTTTTTTGATATGTTATTTAATATACATTTAGTATTTGAGAAAAAGAGAGCTTTTAATATTTAACTGGAATGATTTAATCCATGTTCTTTGAAGGGCCATCAACTTATTTTACACATGTTAGGAGTTAGGGCAGCCTTGTACGATCTAGAACTGAACGTGCTTCTGTGAAATATGTAAAGGATTTCTTTCTTTCTTCTATTTTGGATATTTTATGTATTTACATTTAAAATGTTATCCCCTTACCCAGTTTTCCCTCCAGAACTCCCTATCTCATGCCCCTCTGCCTGCTACTATGAGGGTGCTCCCCCTCCTACCGACCCACTCCTATCTCACTACCTGGCATTCCCCTATACTGGGAAATCAAGCCTTCACAGGACCAAAGGCCTCTCCTCCCATTGATGCCAGACAAGGACATTCTTTGCTGGACCATGGGTCCCTCCATGTATACTCTTTAGTTGGTGGTTTAGTTCCTGGGAGCTCTGGGGGAGTGGGGCTGGTTAGTTGATATTGTTGTTCTTCTTATGAGGTTGCAAACCCCTTCAGGTCCTCCAGTCCTTTC
Organism: Rattus rattus; assembly: GCF_011064425.1. Classification (NCBI taxonomy): domain Eukaryota; kingdom Metazoa; phylum Chordata; class Mammalia; order Rodentia; family Muridae; genus Rattus; species Rattus rattus. Next base: position 47,717,754 of record NC_046166.1, on the reverse strand, counting down.
TCTAATTCCTCCACTGGGGTCCCCGTGTTCAGTCCAATGGTTGGCTGTGAGAATCTGCCTCTGTATTTGTCAGAGTATCTCAGGAGATAGTTATAAGAGGATCCTGTCAGAAAGCACTTCTTGGCATCCAAAATAGTGTCTGGGTTTGGTGTCTGTATATGGACTGGATCCTCAGGTGGGACAGTCCCTGGATGGCCTTTTTTTCAGTCTTTGCTCCATACTTTGTCTCTGTATCTCCTTTAGGCAGGAGCCATTCTGAGTTAAAAATTTCGAGATGAGTGAGTGGCCCCATCCCAGAACCAGGGGCCTTGCCTTTGGATATGGTCTCCACAGGTTCTCCCTCCCCTTTGTTGAACATTTCAGCTAATCTCATCCCTATTGGATCCTGGGAGCCTCTTGCTTTCCTGGCATCTAGGACTTCCTGGTGGCTATCCCAAGTTTCTCATTCCCTATTGCAACACACCTCTGTTCAAATTCCTGACCCTCTGTATATTAACCCTATCTCCTCCCATATCTGATTATGTCCCCCCCTTTCCTCCTCCCCTCTTTCTCTCAACTCCCTCCCACCCTCTACCTCCTGTGAGTATTTTGTCCCTCCTTCTCAGAAGGACTAAAGCATTCACATTTTGGACTTCCTTCTTCTTGAGCTTGATATGGTCTGTGAATTCTATCTTCGGTATTCCAAGCTTTTAGGCTAATATCCCCTTATCAATGAGTGCATGCCATGTATGCTCATTTGTGACTATGTTACCTCACTCAGGATGATTTTTTTCTAGTTTCTAGTTGCTTCTACAACCATACAAGTGAACGATCTGTATGATCTTTCTCTAAAGAAAGAAATTGAAGATCTCAGAAGATGGAAAAACCTCCCATGCTCATGGATTGGCAGGATTAATATAGTAAAAATGGCCATCTTGCCAAAAGCAATCTACAGATTCAATGCAATCCCCATCAAAATTCCAAGTCAGTTCTTTATAGAGTTGGGAAGAGCAATTTCCTAATTCATTTGGTATAACAAAAAACCCAGGATAGTGAAAATTATTCTCAACAATAAAAGAACTTCTGGGGGAAACACCACGCCAGACCTAAAGCAGTATAACAGAGCAATTGTGATTTTAAAAAAAACTGCATGGTATTGATACAGAGACAGGCAGGTAGATCAATTGAATAGAATTGAAAACCCAGAAATGAACCCACACACCTATGGTCACTTGATGTTTGACAAAGGAGCTTAAACCATCCAGTGGAAAAAAGAGCATTTTCAACAAATGGTGCTGGTTCAACTGGAGGTCAGCTTGTAGAAGAATGCAAATTGATCCATTCTTATCTCCTTTTACAAAGCTCAAGTCCAAGTGGATCAAGGAACTCCACATCAAACCAGATACACTCAAACTAATAAAAGAGAAAGTGGGGAAAAGCCTCGAACACATGGGCACAGGGGAAAATTTCCTGAATAAAACACCAATGGCTTATGCTCTAAGATTAACAATCGACAAATGGAACCTCATAAAAGCATTTCTTGAAATGCTGTTTGTCCAGGTAGAATTCAAGACAAGAATGCCACTGCCCATGCATTTCAACTACAAAGGTGGTGTTCCTGTTAGAATAAGTGTGCAAAAAAGAAACATTGAAGAGATCAAGTACAATTGGCCACCATGAAAATAGTCTGGCAGTCCTTCTGAACACCTATATAACATACTCCCTCCCTGTCCACTCACCACACTACATTTAACCTCATTAGTATTTTTTCCTTGCTAGGGAAAAATAATTCTATCTCTATGCTATCTTTGGATGTTTTCTTTAACCTTACACTAACCTTTCTCATTGCTCGGGTGAGGCTAAGCTATGTGTGTTAGAATAGTGTCTGTGTCTGGCAAACGTCATGCAGAAGGAGCTGTAGCAGCCAATGAAGCTGCTAGTGAGACTGCCCACTCTCTAGGACAATTATCCTGTAGATCTATATGAAGTCAGACTGACATGAAATATTGATTAGATGAACTAATGATTTTACAGAATTCCTGATTTGATATATATAGTTTTAAGAAGTAAGGGTAATTCATAAAAATTTTTAGGATATGGTTTAAGTTATAATAAGGTTAGAATTAAGAATAAAATGTGCCCCCTCTTTGCAAGTGAGGTCTCCATAAGTTACAGAGGGAGTACAGTGAGCATTCAGGTGTTACATGTAACCATGTAATTATAGTTGGAAAAGAAATTAAGGATCAAAGAAAACATTCATTCTAGGTTGGGGACTGAGTTCCTGGATCTTGAGATCAGGGATGTGACCATATGTTTCAGAGTGTAACCATGAAAAGACAGGTTTATGAATATGGAATAATTTATTATACTATGAGCACAAGAGTAGAGAACAGAAGATTGGTCTCCTTAGCTGAACAAAACTTCAAAAATTAGATACAAGATATATGATGATCTGCTTCTTGCTTAATACAAATTATCATCAGCTAACCATAGGAAAAAAATGTGCTACTGTAGACCAACATGTTTAAACTCTTTTTTCAATGACAGAAGAATTACTGCTTTGGAGTTATGATGAACTTGTGAAGAGAAAGACGAGAAATGTTTAGTTCAGTACGAGATTTGAAAGAAGGCACAATAATTTTTTTGTAATTTCCTTTTGTGTAATGATTTTAGTCTTTTTCTGAAGAATATGTTTTTGTGGTGATTGTATTCAGAGAATATGTAACTTACATGTATGAGGTAACCTTTTCCCTACATAAAGAACTTTATCTTAGTTGTTAAAAAAAAAGGCTAAGAGAAAAAACATGACGCTGTTGGAGCCAGCTTGTTGGAGTGTCCTTCATCCACCAAATATGTATGGGCGCATATATGTATACATGTGAAGGTGTTTAGAGCTTGTTCATTGGAGTCTCCTCCACCCACCAATGTGCATATATGAAGAGGTATTTGTATATATGTAAAGTTGGTTGAAGCTTTGTTCCATCCACCCAATGTGTGAATATGTATGCATGTATATATGTCTGTCTGTATGTATATACATACATATGCATGTAATATAATGTTTGTATGAGGTTGTTGGAGCTTGTTTTGCTTCATCCACTCGTGTGTGTGTGTGTGTGTGTGTGTGTGTGTGTGTGATTTTCTGACCTTCTTTCCATTTTCCAGTCCCTCGCTGACATCAGCAGCCCACCCTCAAACCCCTGGTTAATATCAGTACCTATCCCTCATCAGGGATTCTATGCCCCACCTCAGTTTATCCTGTGGTGTTAAAGCTGGCTTTCAACAGAAGTCCTGTTTGTTATGATATTAGAATGTGCTAGAGTCTGTTAAGGGCATATCTGAGGGTGTGATAGTCCTGTTGTTGAAGAATTGTTTGTTATAGAGAAGTTATGTCTCAGGACATAAGATATTCTGTCTTTAAACATATCTCATTTATGGTGTGCTTTCTTCCTAAAGACTCTAAAGCATTAAGGTTAGCCTATCAAGGGCACACTTGTGTTTTACTGTGGATCAAAATGAAAATTTTCTTTTTATCAAATAATTATATCAGTATTTGTTGCAGTAAAAGAAACTTAGTAGCACACACAATGAATGTGCTCTGTCTCATACAGTGATTCAGATGAGTCCCCATTACTATGCATTCTCTAATCTATGTGAACATGAAGTCACCATGTCATGACCTCATCCTTTTCCTGCATCCTGAAAACAGACTGCTGGAATAATCTTGGGTAGATTCCCATTTTTTGATTCTGGAGTAAGTTCAGAAAAAATAAAGTTTCTTCTGACTTACTGAGATCAGTTTTGCATTATAGCCAATCTGGAAGCACTCTTTTCGTAGAGTTGAATAGATTATCCCCATGCAATTCCTAGAACCTGTGACATCATTGCTTACAATCTTAGTAAGAATAAAGATGACATGGTCTCTTACCACTTTCCAGTGTCTCTAAACACTTGGCTTTGCATTTTAACAGGAAGAAGTAAAGATACCCAAGTGCATTTTTCTCTGTGGCTATGAAGCCTTCATTTATTTGTAGTACTGCAGCTGAGAATATCTGAGGCTTCCTCATTTAAAATGAGCATATATTTATCAGCCATAGTTATATCATATCAATGGGAATGAAGAAGGTGGCAGTAGTCATGATGTCTGGTAGGTGGGGAGGAGAATTTGCTGTTTGGTCATGTGTGATGGTCCCTCCCTTGCATATCACATTTCTTGCATTCTATTTTCTTTAGGATAAAGAATAGTGACAGTGTCATCTCTCTGGCCTCAGGGACTAAAGACAGTGCCTCTACCCAGGGAGTAATTACCAGTGTCAACGGCCTAATATGAGCTGAAGCCTGAGAATAAGGACCTGCCAGCTGCTGCAGGGCTGCTCTTCAGATCACTCCTGACTCTCGTCTTTGGTACTAACGACTTTATGCTTTATGTCACAACAGAACTTGCCTAATTCTTCTCAAGCCTGCCTTTTGCTACATGTGTTAAACTCCTCTTGATTTCAATAATTCAGAACTTATGGTTTTACTAAAAGTACCTTTGCTCTCAGTACAAAGACATAAAGAATGGAAAAGCAGTTAAAATTTTCTACCTCTGGGTCAGGGCCAAAAATGTATTTTGCCTAAATTCTGTAATGTAGTTTCTAATCCCTCTGCCCACATTACTCTCTATTCATCGTGGTCTACACTGTTTCCTCCATTTGTCGTCTCTGCTGCACTTGTGTAGTCTGGGTTTGAAAAAGGATCAGAATGGTAGTCAAAAATAGAAAATGGATTGGTTGCATCTTCAGTAGGTTTTATTAAATTTTTTACAAAATTACATATAATAAGATTAAATAATATATTAAAAACTGACAAGAAATTATGTAAAATGTATGTGAACTATAAAACATGATCTTATAATGGGCATGTGACAACCCAGTGCATAACAGAAGAGCTAAAACTGTTTGAAATGGAGTTCCTATGTTTTTGTCTATTATTCATTCTCTGCATTATTTTTTATTTCTAGTCTTTCCACTTATATTTAAAGTTCCATACACAGTGTTGCTGTGTTTTGCCCTGTTTCCCAGAGGTTCATACTTTAATAGGTTTGTTATCAGTCTCTCACATCACAGGGAGGTAGTAGAAGCTTTAAAAAGGCTTTAAAGAAGTTTTCTGATCACTGGAGTGTTTTCGAAGGGGACATTGGGAATCTGGTCCTTTCCTTCCTGCTTGTTTCTCAGATAAATTCATACCTCCCAGATGATATGCTTCCTCAGAACCACCACAAACAACACCAAGCTCCTAGACAGTGAAACCAAACAAACCTGTTCTCTTGTATGTTAATAACCTCAGGCTTTGTGTTATAGTAATGGAAAGCTGAAAAACTGGCATTTGGAGTCTGACTTTTAAGACATGTGTTTAAGATCTGTGGATTTTAATACATAAGATTTTTTCCTGCAAAAATTGTTTTAAGATATTATATCCTCTGCTTAACAAGTTCACATTTATTATTTATTTATTTATTTATTTATTTATTTAGTCTTCTATGGAACAGTTAATTGTTAAATTTCAACTTACTGTATGCCTTTGCATAATACCTCAGTGCATGTATGCAACAGGTTGTCAGGGTTCTATCTTGATCAGAAATTACTGTATGCCATGTTAATTAACAATAATAGGAAATAACAGTAACAGGAAGTATGGCAATAGTGGAAGGATAATATGGTAAAGTTGTAGTTTGGCATAATTTTACCTACCACAATTCAGTCTGAGGTATACATTTACAAAATATCTTCTCTAGGGAGGTGGTTATTCCAGAATCCAGGCAGCTTCTCTTGTGTGGCTCCTTCAATTTCTAATAGATTATTAGTGCCAATTTATAGATCCACTTTCATAGGTAGAACCCGGACAGACACACTTAACTTGTATTCAAGTCATAAGCCCTAATGTCTGAATGCATGGCAGCATTAAGTCCAAGGAAACCAGTCATAGAGCTTCCTTACGTGGTTAGGAAGAAAGGCTTGCATTTTCAGACACATCCCAGTTCTTGTTACTATCCGATCCTTGAGTATCAAATGACAATTTGCTTTTACTTGCCGTTAGAGTACACCTCCCACCTTCCTACTTACGCTAAACCATTAGAGGCTCTGCCTTTAACACGGAGCCTAAAAATGACGTGTTTAGTCCACTTCATCAATTCTGGAAGTGGCTTTTATGCATTAAAGACAAGACCCCGACAGCAAACGCTGATGATAAAGTGTGTGCAATAAAACTTAATAAAGTTAAAATAAATTTCCAGTTAGAGAAAGGGGAGATGGCACACGAGGATTGAAAGCTCAAACAGTGATGCAGTAGTTCAATGCGTACACGAAGACATTTGCTACCATTGGCTTGGTTTTGTCTTCTGAAGTGTTCTTTCTGGGCTGTTATCCTGTGTCTCTAAAGTGGACTCAGGAGAGCATAATTTTTTGGGAAACATGAATACTTCACAGCCTACTTTTAGTATGTGTATTTAAAATTCTATAAATCATGTTGGGTTGAGATATTACAGATATTTTTTAGACCAAGCTTAAGGTTTCATTTGGTAATATTTTGTTTGTTTTCAAAATCAAAAGAGACTGTGGAAAAGTTGATTACAATTAGATCCATGTACACACTATGTAAAATTATATCAAAATACTTTCTGGATGTATTTCTGCCTGATCCATTCATTTGTGCGTCTCTCTCTCTCTCTCTCTCTCTCTCTCTCTCTCTCTCTCTCTCTCTCTCTGCCCTCCCCCTGTGCCCTGTGTGTGTCTTTCTCTCCCCTTTTTACTTTCTTCCTCCCTCCTTCTTGCTCTCTGTCTACCTTTTCTCATACCTGCTCATGCATACACGCACACGCACACGCACGCACACACATACACATGCGTGTGCATGCACACACACATTATATATTTTGAAGCTATTAGAAACACTAGTACTGACAGTGAATTCAGATGCAGGTACAGGGTAGCTATTTTCTTGTGCTTATTCAACATCAAACTTCACCTAAACTCATTTCTGTTTTTATAATGTTTTGCTATAAGCCTCAAGCAAACAGTTATATGTGTTGATATTTTGGCTTAATTTCAATTCTTTCTCTAGAACTGGAAGCTTATTGAGCATATGGTCTACTTCCCAAATGCTCAAAGCTGAGACTTTTAGCGAGTATGTTCCCTGAATCAAGAAAGGGACTCAAGCTGGAGAGATGGCTCCGTGCTTAAGAGAACTGACTGAACCAGAGGGCCCAGGTTCAATTCCCAGCCATGCGTATTGTGACTCACAATTGTCTGTAACTCTAGTTTTAGGGTTACAGACACCCTCACACAGAAGACATACATGCAGGCAAAAACACCAGAGCACATAAAATAAAAATAAATAATTTTCTCTTGCACTCTGTTCTCTTCTCTTCCCTGCTCTTCCACTTTGTCCCTTTTCTCCCCAACTCCAACCCCTTTCCTCCACGTGCTCATGTCCGGCCTTTCCTCTGATCTACTTTTCTTCTCTCACGTGGAAAAAAGAAAGAAAGGAAAGGAATCAGTTCTCTAAGCTACAATACCAGTGGACTTGATATATTCTGCCTGATCCTAAAATTACGCAGTTAATCCTGAGTTCTATAGCATGCCTTTTTTGTATTAACCAACATGCATTAAGCTTCTACTATAAAAATCCATATTCAATTTGGGACCGTAGGGACCGTGTTTATACCCATATGAAATAACTAAAAGGAAATATCTAATACATGAAATATTGACATTAAATGTTGGTCATCAAGCAACAAATAACAGTGACTCCTGAGAATCAGGGCAAACAGAGATGACACCTATGTGTGACACGTTGCTTGATAAAAAGAATGTCTAGATCATAGCAAAGTGTGGGGCAACTCAATAGGTGTAAGAAATTTTCAGAAGTATAAATTTGAGTAGGAAAAGCTTCATGTTTCATGAGATGATATTCAGTAGCTTAACCAATGTATTCTATAACAGCATGTACAATTTGGACTTCTTTTTCAATAATAGTTATGAATATAATCTTAATATAAAATTAAATCTATAGGGACATATTCATTGATTATACGTTGTTATTCTCAAATTGTCCATTCACATTCTTTGTATGTTTTCCTATTGGTTTGTTTGACATTTTGTGTATTTTAATATGAATTATTTTACATATTTATATATGGCTATAATCATTCCTCTTTTATAGTTGTTGATTAGATAATGATCATTCAATTTTATTTTATTTATTTATTAATATTTATTTTTACCTTCCAGATTTTATTCCCTTCCTGGTCCACCCTCCAACTGTTTCACTTCCATAACTCCTCCACATCTCCCCAACCCCATCTCCATAAGGATGTCTCCACCCCACCCAACCTCGAAACTTCCTGGGCCTTCCAGGAAAGGTTAGGTGCATCTTCTCTGCTAAACCCAGACCCAGCAGTCCTCTGCTGTATATTTGTTGGGGGCCTCATCTCAGCTGGTGTACACTGCCCAGTTGATGATCCAGTGTATGAGAGATCTCAGGGGTCCAGCTTAATTGAGACTGTTGGTCCTCCTACAGGTCACCCTCATCCTCAGCTTCTTCTAGCTTTTCTCTAATTCAACCAGAGGGGTTAGCAGCATTTGCTCATTGGTTAGGTGCACATGTCTGCATTTGACTCTTTCAGCTGCTTGTTGGGTCTTTTGGAGGGCAGTCATGATAGGTCCCTTTTTGTGAATGCTCCATAGCCTCAATAATGGTGTCAGGTCTTGGGACCTGCCCTTGAGCTGGATCCCACTTTGGACCTGTGGCTGGACCTTCTTTTCCTCAGGCTCTTCTCCATTTCCATTCCTGCAGTTCTTTCAGACAGGAAGAATTATGGGTCAGAGTTTTGATTGTGGGATAACAACTCCATTCCTCATGTGATGCCTTGTCTTTCTGCAGTTCCCTCTCCCCACTGTAGGGCCTTTCATCTACCCCACCTCCTTTGAGTCCTGAAAGTCTTTCACCTCCCAGGTCTCTGGTACATTCTGGAGGGTCCTTCCAAACTCCTCCTTCCTGAGGTTGCCTGTTCACACTCTTTATGCTGGCCCTCAGGGCTTCAGTCCTTTTCCCCACCCAATACCAGATCATGTCTCCCTCTACCCCTGCCATGTCCCATTTTCCTCCCAAGTTCCTCCCTCCCTCCCCCTTGTTTTAATTTTCATGTAAAGCTTGGTGATTGTGTGTGTGCACACCTGTGTGTGTGTGTGTGTGTATGTGTGTGTGTGTGTGTGTGTGTGCAAGGGAGAGAAAGAGAGAGACAGAGACTTGTGTTCAGGTATTCTTAGAGTTCAGAAGGTATTTGATTTCCTGCAGCAGATCTGCCCTACGTGGGTGCTGGGAACCTGAGGTCCACTAGAAAAGCAAGAAGGGCTCTTACCAATTGAGTCGTCACTCTAGCCCTAAATTATAAATTTAAAATGAAATTTATTTTGATTAAAAAGTTTAGCTATTAAAACATTTTATCATGATAGTTAGTCTTTATAATTTCATAGTTAACATTTTAAATAAAAAAAATTTGCATCATGGAACCTAATCGAAGTTACTTAGGTTCTGTTAAAGAATACTTGACTCCCAACATCATGATTCAAATCTTAGTTACTATAGTAACAAAACTATAAATAATGTCTACTAATTGCATAAAGTATAAACATCACTAGCAGTTCCCACTCATCAAATGCAAAGTGCCAGACACACCCTAACTTGAGAATCTTGTCACTTCTCTTCAGATCTGCTGATGGTGGCCCACTCTTCATCTTAGGAAGTTTACGTAATGGCAGCATTTATGCAGTGGATTCTCTCTCATAGCATATAATGACTTCTTAAATGATTACACAAACAAAAGAAGCAATTGTGCCAAGATGGCTAAAATGAAGGAAGAGAAAGACAATGATGGCCATATAAATAAACCAGACTAAGCAGAAATGGAGTTTTCCAAGAAGTGGAATGTGAGAATACTGTCATGCGGTATTTGGGATATTCTCCATGTATAACCATGGCAGCAAATCATCGTTGAAAATGGAGAAAGATCCAACGATGTGCAGTAAGAGAAAGCAGTTGATAAGGAGGAGCTCATGTGGCCCTCATATGCCTAGGAGACACTGGCAGTATTGACTCATGTGGGCCCTGGGAAGTTGCCCTTGCTCCAGTGCACACATGAGCAGCACTAACTGGATTTTGGGTTGAGTGGAATTTAAAAAGAGAGGGCGATTCACAATTGGGAAGGTCTGCCAGGACAGGCTGAGAGGTAGATATGGTCAAAGTGTGTTGTATTCACATACGGAATTCTCAAATGATGAACTAAAATGCATTAGAGAAAAAATGCTTGCACCCAAGAGAAGCCCCTGGAAGTATTTCAGCACAAGGGATGCAATTCTAGAAGCTAATTCAAACATCCTACAGTTTACTGACACTTAACAGGAGGTATACTTCAGTCACAAAATGGGAACAAAGATGACAATGTGGTTTTAATATGAAGAAAAATGCTTTCCTTTTTGTACCAAAGACCCTAGTGTTATCAGATGCTATCAATACACACACGCATACATACGAACACACTCACACCCACACCCACACCCACACCCCCACACACACACAGAGTAGTTCAAAAGGCTATAGATAATCATTAATGGATTCAACTCCCCTTAATTATCTTACAGCACATCCCTGACATACCTCCAATGAATCTTAAGTATGCTGTACAGGTGACAGAATTACAGTTCCCTTCCATTAGTGCTCCTTCTCTTCTCTTCTCTTCTCTTCTCTTCTCTTCTCTTCTCTTCTCTTCTCTTCTCTTCTCTTCTCCTCTCCTCTCTTCTCTTCTCTTCTCTCTCCCTCCTCTCCTCTCCTCTCCTCCCTTCCCTTCCCTTCTTTTCTTTTCTTTTCTTTTCTCTTTTTCTCCTCCCCCTCGCTGGACTAGGAACCTTCCTTTTCTTCTTTGTGGATGTCTCCTCTATTACTACTATGTGTCCCCATGCTCCACTGCAGCTTTGATTTTAATCATGTTAACTCTCTTTTCAATAATTGTATCCTCTTCACCTCAGTCTTCCATTTTGCACTGTTTAGGACAAGTTGCAAGTGGGGAGGCACCAGAGTGATTGTCTGTCTTTACTTCGCTTTTGCTAATGCCTTTCCTCTTCCTCTTACCTTTCCTATAGTTCTCTCCTCAAAATTTTTCAATTTGGTCTTGAATCTGGCACAGTCCTCAGCACCCATTGCAGAGAATAACACCTCATTTCTCAGTGTCCCCAGAGCTTCACATTAATATTCTACCAATTAAGATTTGGCATTTTTATATTTTTCTTTCTCCAAACATTAATAAACAACAAGAAAACAGTGTGGGACATCAAGCCAGGAACTTTGGTACAGTAGAACAGGTCAAGACCCAGACACTTGGTAGACACACACCTGAGGATTAGGTGACTCCCAGCTCCCTGCCACTCTCTTGACTTGGAACAGGTGTCATGCTTGTCACATAAAAAGATATGATCTGTGGAGAATTCAAGACAGAATTCTCCATACTAATGAGGTACTTAGAGGCCTAGAGGGTGTGGCCAATAAGTGTTCCTTCCCTGACATTCTTCCTTGCAAAAGGTAAATAATCTCAGGCCCACCTTGAGCAGAGTACAGCTTTTCATATCCACTTTCCATCCATAGTAAACAATTTGGAACCAGAGACTATTTCTTTTCATCGGGATCCACCATAGGGAGCCATGGAGAAGTCTCTGCCTGCAGAGCCTCAGTCTAGTCCACCTTAGAAGGCCTCTCTGTACTCTCAGACACAACTAACACCAAGCCAAGACACCTGTCAAGTCAAGGACTCTCCCTCCTAGGACCAGCCAAAGCTTCCCTTCCCCACTTCATGCCTAGAGCTAGATGCAGCCCTCAGACCTCCAACTACATTTTCTGGTCTTCTGTAACTCCAAGCAGTCCAAGGGTCTTAGAGTACCATGGCCCTGGCGTTGTCACATGGTCCTGGCCAGGGACGCCTGAACCAACTCCGGCTTTCTGACATCCCAAACTGTGCTTCCTACCCCCATAGAGGTGCCTTGGCACCTTTCTGACAGCCCAGTGTGGGATAAATGCAGTCAAACTCCCTGCATTCTCCCTCGAAAAGTGCCCGTGCCCAGTGACGGAGCACATTCGGGCTAACACAACCCTACATGCCAGTTTTAACTGTTTTGGAGGAAAATGTAAAGGTCATATAGCAATCCTTCTGTCACTGATGGTGATGAGCATGTTCAGTTAGGCTTCCCACTTTTCATCTTCAGATTCGTCATCTGAGCAGCATTTTTGGAGCAGTAAACAAAAGTACTGTGCAAATTAGAATTTTCTTACAGCATATATTGAAAGGAAAAAGCTTAAAATTGCCCCCTAGACAAAAGTGAAATCGGGCCCTAGAACTGCCTGTTCCAGAAACTAGCTGATCACAGAAAGAGTAATTGGACCAGCAGGTTCAGCCACTTTGTTCCAGAAACTAGCTAACCATAATGGCAGCTGACCATAGTAGCAGCTGACCATAGTAGCAGGAACTGGTTAACCATAAAGTTAGATTAAAATCTTACAGAGCAATCATGAGAAACAGGAGGTTCTTCCTTGTGATTCGGTAATAATTATGAGAAATAGGAGGTTCTTCCTTGTGATCCGGTATGTTTTTTTCCTTTAAATACCCCTTCTCCCAACCATTTGAGGTCAAACTCCTCTTCCCCTGCGTGGGGTACGAGTCTCGACCCCAGTGCACTGGTTTCTGTCGTCCCTATCAATAAACCTCTTGTTGATTGCATCAAGGTCAGTCTCTCGTGAGTTCTTGTGGGGTCTCCCTGCTCCGGGGGTCTTTCAATATGAACATAGAGTTGTCTTAGTATCGAATCTTTACATCTTTTCTGATTAGCAATTCTACATGCTTGATACTTTTCTGTGTTCCTTGTGTTAGTGGCTCTTCAAAGAATTCTATTGAATTCTACCATTACTACCCTGTCACATGTGCCAATATCATAATACTTTTATTAAACTATGTACAGCAAATGTTGATGTGAAAAAGCGAGTATCCATCATTTTATAAATCAGGTTTCAAGGACTTTCTGGATTTCTCTTGGTCCTTTAATGTAGTATAAGATATATAAATAAAAATTATTTTTTCTATATTTAGTCTCATTGAAATGAAGGCTAATATATAAGCTTTGCATGTGGTTTAGAATCCCATCCTCTCAGCAAAATAGAAATATATAGTTATTTTTATTTTATTGCATTTTAGTGTTTCAGAGAGATTAGACAGAGACAGGCACATAGACAAAGACAGAGTTAGAGAATCACACACACGCCTGTGCGCGTGCACACATACACACACACACACACACACACACACAAACACAAAAAGAGAGAGAGAGAGAGAGAGAGAGAGAGAGAGAGAGAGAGAGAGAGATCAAACTCAGGTACTTTTACGCATTCATCCACCATGCCCCCACAATTTATTACCATTATCTAGTGCATCTTTACCTACAGCATACTTTCCCTTAGCTGTGTTTGTCTGCTCCTTATTAGCTTTGCTTTCTGTTGGTAGTTTTTCTGCGATATGCTCTTTCATCAGTTTCAAAATTTTCACGTTTTAATGATGTAGATGAATGCCAAACCTCATGGAGTGGGGTTTGTGAGTACTTCATGCATACAATAGTCCCCAAGCTTCCTTTGTCCAATGTCTGGATGACTGTAGCTCTACTTCCCATTTCAATTATTGATCAACGGTAGTAAACTAACATGAGTGTCATGTGATCTTTCCTACCTGCTTGTGTCATTTGGCTTAGAGTCTGTAATGTATAACCATCTTTTCGAATTTGTCAAAACTTTCCCCATATATAGTTCTGAATAATACTCAACTGTGTGTGTGTGTGTGTGTGTGTGTGTGTGTGTGTGTGTGTGTGTGAACTATGTTTCAGTTCCCCTGTGGACACACACTCTGATTGTGGAAATCTTTTAGCCATTTCAAACATTATTGTGAACTTGTCTGTACCTGTTTGATTGAAGCTTTTCCAATATTTTCGGTTCATACTCAGCACTGGGACACTAGGTCCCATAGCACTTGTACTGTAAATTTCATGAAGAATTCCAAGACATTTTAAAAGCATCTGTATCATCTTGCAAGATGTTTCAATAGCATCTGTATCACTTGCCTTTCCATCAAGAACTTTTAGAGAAGACCATACATTTCCAAAGAGTAGAACAAGATACAAAAGGTAATTCAGACAAAGTAAGAGTAAAGAGTTTTAAACTGAGGAGTCCATAATTGTGTTTTCCATAAATGGAATTCTGTGATTTGGAAGACTTCTTCAGAAACATTTTCTTTCTGTATCCACATATAAATCAAACTAATGAGGTAGAATCTAGCCAGGGAGATTTTGTCTATGTTTATACTTCAGAACAACAATTAGTTTTCAAGAGAAAGACATTACCTTCCATTTTAGGTTTAAAGCTAAAATTTATTTGTTTACTAATTTATTTTATTTTCATACTGAATATTGAGCCCAGGAGCTTATGAATGCTGGCAAAGGCTGTGCCACTGACCCTAACCAGAAAAATTTTTATACAATTTAACTTGCCACAAGAATACACTGGAGAGCTGGTGGAATGAAAGCAATGGGATGTTGAAGAGAGAACATCTCCCAGATGTATACAAATCAAACGTACATTAGAAATCAATAGCTGGGAAGTGTAGGATTCCTGCCTCACCTTTCATTTAACTACTATGATAAACGTCTTAGCAAAGTCTTGACTGCAGTGGGTTATCAAGAGAGGCAGCAGAGGCTTGATGAGCGATGAGCTGCTTTAGTTGTCCTTGCAATGACTACCCTGAAGGCCGTTCCACACAGAGCAACGGTTTTAAGAACTTTTTTCTTAATTATGTCAGATAATATCAGGTCAAGGTAAATAAAACTATGTTTCTACATTATAATTAATTAGATTTATTAAGAAATGAAATAATACATGTGATTATATCATGATGTATAATGCCATTTCCAAATAAAAAACCATGAAAGTTGCTACAGTTTTTTTTCATTATAAATGTGTATGTGGAGTGTGTGTGTGTGTGTGTGTGTGTGTGTTAGTGAAAAGAGAAATAGAAATGGAGAAACATGGAAAGAGTATGTGAGTGTGTTTTATGTGTGTGCCATATACAATGTATATGGAAATACATGCAGAAGCCAGAGGAGGACATAGGTGTCCTGCTTAACCATTCTCCACATCACTCCACCGAGACATGGGTGTTCACTGACCCTGAAGGTAGGCTACTGACTAGCATGCCACGGCCATTTATCTCTTCCTGATTCCAGTATCGCCAGGGTTACAGGTGGACACAGCCACACCCACCTAATGACATGTGTTCTCGGGTCCAAACTTAAAAGCTTACCTTTGTGCCCAAACACCCACTGTGCCAGCTCCCTGGACCCTCTCTCTGTTCCATCTGCTCAGTTTTCTTTTTCCAACTTGCTAGAAGACACATACTTTATAAGCTTGTCCACATTAAACCATATTCCTCCAGGCAGTGGACCTATGTCTCATTTGCAATACCTACAATATCACGATACATATGCAAAAGCCTATCACAACTGGGGAGGGCAGGGAGGAGAAAAATATACTGGTGAACACGTGTAAGTTAGGTTTGGAACCATTTAGAATAGCACAGATGTGAAGCTACTTTACTTAGGTTTCTGAATATACAGCATATGCTGATTTTGAAATCTCAACACTGTAAGAGCAGCTGTGAGGTAATGAAAGCGCTCACATCATGTTAGCCTTAATCAGAATAGCTCTTGAGACAGTAATGAAGTTGATATCCTGAAAGAAACAGCTGGCTTTGTTTTGCGTGATAATTCCCAGCAATCTGGATAAAACCCAGCTGCTGATAACTCTGATAAATTATGTAGCACACTGGAGTTTTACTTTTTTTTTCTGTCATAGTTGAGCATAAAGTTTCCAAGGTTTTTCTTGGTTCCTTTTTAATATATTAGGAACAGATACCTTCCACAGAATTAGATTTTATATATGAAATTACACAGAACCTGATTTAGGATGTGACGGAAATGCTCCTGCTGCAGTGTTTGAGTGCATAATGGTAAATTCTGACCTTGTCAGGGGGAGACAGCTGAATTATGATTCAGAGCCTGTGAAAAATGATATGTCTCCAATATTAGATTAATCTCCTGTAAACTTTACTATTCGGCATTACCAAGCCTTGTAAATGTCATCTTTATCCATCATCTTGAGGAATTTTGATGTTGCTTGTATAGTAATTTTGATTTCAGTTTCAGTTTCTCTAAAGAGACAGTTATTTCCCTATTAAATCACACTCTACATTTTTATTACAAATCTCATCAAAAGATCTATAATATTCCTTTGAAAATTAATAATACTTGGTTAGCTTCCATGGAAAGCAGCAATTAGATGGATAGAATGAAATGTTAGAAATTAAATACCAAGCTGAAATGAATGGATTTGTATTCAAAACATAATTATTTACTAATAGTATATTTGGTTCATTAATGTATTGTCTTGGCAGAATTCATAGTTGCTAAAATACCAAGTTTATAATGTTCGGAGAGTATAAAGAATATTGCAAAATGAGAAAGAGACCTGATTATTTTAATTACATTTATTTCTTCTGAGTGCAGGTAAGGGTACATGTGCCATAATTAACTGTGAAGTTGAAAACACAACTTCAGGAGGGGTTCTCTCTTTCTACCATGTGCCTTCCAGAACTAAAATTCAGGTCCTCAGGCTTAGCCACAGTGCCTTTACCCACTGGGAACATTTCACTGCCTGGAGACCTGATATTCTAGGCCTTGGTAAACTCAGTCGATGTTAATATGAAGTCCAATTTCAAAACATCTGATGATTTACCCAAATCATGGGCTCTGTATTTCATGAGTCACTTCAAGTGTTCCATTGGGGCTTTAAGTTGATTTTGTTGGATGGACAATAAATGTATTTCTTCACTTCTATTTTTGCATAGACAGACATAAATCCAGAACAAATGTATAATTCAATATTTTTCATCAAGAACATACTAGAAGAGGATATGGAGAGTATGAATGTTTTCAAAAATAGTGATTTATCTATAGCCACTGACACAGCATATTTATTGCTAGGATGTAAGTTAGTCTTCTAAGATGCTTTCAATTATTATAGAGTGGGATTTTATTTTGAGTTTTAAAACTATATGTATTCATAACTGCTATTCAGAAGAGTAGAGATATACTACTAATAAGGAAGGGAGATTTGTTAGACTGACTTCCATAAATGGAAATTGATAGTACAGTATGACAGTTATTGATGTATTTGCACACTGACGATTTAGACAATCTGATAATTGCTCAGTTCAAGAAGTCAGAAGTCTGTGTGTGTGTATGTGTGCGCGCATGTGTATGCCTGTGTGCATGAGTGCATGTGTGTGTGTGTGTGTGTGTGTGTGTGTGTGTGTGGTGTGTTTGTGTGTGTGTGTGCCTGCACGCGTGTGTGTCTATGTGTGTGGTGTTCAGTTACATACAATTGTGCATGCTAGGAACTGACTCAAAGGACCAAAGGAAAGCACTCTACTGGGGAAACACACTCTTATCTCTTTTCAAACAATTTGATTTTTAATATGTATGTTTATTATTTTAATTGATACATGTGTGTTGGGGGTGGATGGATATGTGCATATCAACACAGGTGCCTTTAGAAGCCAGAGGAATAAGATTTCCTTTAGCTGGAGTTATAGGAGATTTTGGGCAACCTAACACATGTGCTGGAAACAGAACTTGGGGTGTTTGTAAGAGCAAGAAGTGCTCTTAACTACAGAGACATCTCTACAGCCCCTGAACTCATTATTTTGCTGTAATTTGTCATTCCCCAGTAAATTATCAATGTGGTAACTAACATTCAGTAAGTGTTCACCGTGTGCCACAGTAAAGTTTCCTTCTTCTGACTTTAACTCTAATTTCTAAGAAAATAAAATGTATGTATCGCAAGCTACATCTGAGACATGAAACAGTTGAATGTAACTGTCCTAAGGTTATAAATCCAGGAAGCTATAGAGTCATCTGTTAGTCTGTTATTCCCCATCAGTACCTGCGATCACAACTGCTACTGCTCCCTATCATCATGGAAAACATACTGATTCCGTCTAGAATCTACTGTCTACATAGCTCTGCATTTATAATGCAACCATTCAATTCTTCAAGCATTGTTGTACATTCTTCCCTTTACACTACTCGCATATATAGTGTAGAGTTCTTGTACTGGAGTCGAAATCACAGATCCCACTAGTCTTCCCTGGTTTCTTACGGTATAAATGTTTATGTTCTTTCTGCTTCTGTGAGAGTTCCAAACTTTACATACAAAGTAGAATCTGCTCTTTGCTTTCTTAGAAACCGAGATGGATTTCGGTGGTAGAACACTATCTGACTGCTCATCCCTCTGTTAAGATGCTACCCTTTGAACTAGATTTATAAGGTTTAATTTCACTTAAGATTCAGTTTCAGAATACTTTTTCAATGTGAAAATGTATTTTTGAGCAATTAGCCTTTGATTTGCCAATCATCTCTGATAATTCTTCAAACTTCTAGATATGTTTATGCATACATGCGTGTATATTTGGATGGTATGATATACATATATATATTCATGTA
Organism: Rattus rattus; assembly: GCF_011064425.1. Lineage (NCBI taxonomy): Eukaryota > Metazoa > Chordata > Mammalia > Rodentia > Muridae > Rattus > Rattus rattus. Next base: position 47,699,095 of record NC_046166.1, on the reverse strand, counting down.
TTTATATTTTATGCACATAAATATTTTAATTTTAACTTAACCTTTTCAATCACATAAATATTTTAGATTAGACTATTATAAATTATACACATTTCTATGACCTTAGGAATAATAGACCATATTTTCCAATTATACGGATGTATGGGTTACTTTTCTACTTTAAGTTGTTTCAGAGAAAGATGAGTTCTTAATATAGATGAGGGATTAAAATTCCTAGTCATCCTTAATTACAAAAAATATTTTCTTGCTAACAATGAATGAGCTTTATAGTTTACTTTATTAATTTTTCTTATTGAACTATTATTAATGTTTCTTAATAAACTATCTACCTATAATAAAATACAAATATATTATGTATGTACAGATATATCTTGGAACTATTATTATTGTTCACTATGATGCTTTCTAACTAAAATACAAATATATATGTATATGTAATATATCACAAATATAATTCAAAAGTATATATAAATCTGCCAAAAATTTCTTAAAATATAATTCATGTTTAAAAAGTCATGAAGTAATGGTTAAAGGCAGTGGTGGTATAAAACTTTAGCCCAAGCATTTGAAAGATAGAGGCAAGTAGATCTCTGAGTTCAAGGTCAGCTTGGTCTACAAAATGAGTTCCAAGACAGCCAGTACTACACAGGGAAACTATGCCTCAAAAAACCAATAACTATCTAAATATTAAGAAATCATACTCAGCTGTAGCTAGAAGATAAAAATTATTTAGGTTGCTATAAAGACACTCTACTAAGTGACTCTATTAAAAGGTGACTTAGCTGTTGATTCACTCAAATTTATCTTTGTTGACAAGTTGTATATGTAATTGCACTGAATTAATGTGTGATTTGCAAAACTTTGGACGCATTTACAAGACACTGAAAATCAAGGAATGTTTGCACACTGGGCCAATTATTTGACTCTAGCAAATACATGCCTGTGAAATAGAAACTTCTTAAAATAAAAGAGAACTTACTAGCAAATGCATATGGATATCAGATTCTTTAAAATGTAATCTGTAAAAAACATTTTTCCCCAAAATGTGTCTGAGTAAAAAACATTAAAATTATCCTATCTATGATGTATCTTCTAGACAAATGAGATCCATCAGATAATGTATATAGCACACCATGGTGCCATTGTAAGCCACAATGTTAGTGACAGGTATTGGGAAGCCATCTAGTGAAATACCTTATACCTAACTGACTTTAAAAGTGTCTCTGAGGTCTCTTTGTCATTGCTGTTGGTTTGGGAAAATCTTTAACAAAATTCAATAAATATTAGCAATGAAGCATATGACAGTTTATTTGAGCACACCATTCTAATCATCTAATAGCGCTGCTAAGGTATCTCATTCACAGGAATGATGCCTTGCTGTCTTTCCTTTCATGATGGAAAACATTACTAGTATCCCACTCAAACTGTATGAGAGCTATGCAAATTACAGATAAAAATCTTTTTTTTCTTAAAGACTATCAACCTGAATGTTAATTTCATTAAAAAACAATATGCTTAGAAATACCCAGACTACAGACTGGGTCCATATCTGGCCTCTGTGGCCAAGTCAAACATAAAATTAACTATCACACTAGTTAATCATTTTAGTCCTTAAAAAGTGGGAGATGATCCATCAGAAAAAGGTTCTCTGTCAATAGAAGATAGAGTTAATTCTGCATTTGCAAGGAGCTAGGTTCTGCCAAAAATTTGGATGAACTTTAAAGAGAATCAGGAACCTGGTACAGGACCATAGCCTCATATTAAGCCTTCATGGAAGCTCTGCACTGTTTGAACAAAGGATGAGGCTGAGTCTTCTAACCCTTGAAAAATGCAAGGTCTTATAGGGCAAAGACTCAAGCCACTTATTTTGTTATGGGTTTTTATTGGTAATATAAAATTAACAAATATATCCTTAAAGTCTCAGTTGCTGAAGACTGGAGACCTAGTACTTGCATAGGGGTAGTTAAGATACTTGTTAGTTGATTGCATTATATTATGTGTCAATTCTTGAACCATTTATGCCGTTGAGGCCTTTGGCCTCTGTTCAGGTCAGTTAGGTACATGCTATATTTTTATTACAATTTGATGTATTAAGTTTTGTGCATTCCCATGCATACCACAATGCAGCAGTAGAAGTTAGCAGACCACTTGCAGAAGTAATTTTTTCCTTCTACATTCTGTGTTTTAGAGTAGAAGCAGAGATTGCCCCCAGAGATGGAAATTGTGTACAAATTCAGAATGCTCTCAAAAGAATCCATTTTGATTTGCTTTTGTTGTATACCTGTCTTCCCTTGACAAATTCCAAAGATTTGGATTATTGGTGTTCTTTGACCATCTTTACACTTAGAGGGGACCTAGATATGGCTAAAGAGAAGTTTAAGGCAAGATATTTTTACAAAAACTGTCAAAGGTAGGTCCATAGACACCCATGAAGTTTGTGTTTTCTGAGGTTGTGTGACATTGAATACAAATTTTATGTATTAAGACCTCGAATTAAATAGACATGGGAAAAAGGAAGAAGCATCACCAGTGATTTTAGATGAGGTCCTATGCCATCCTTTTGTTACTAAGTTACACAAGTTCTGTAGCCAGTCCCATCCCATGGCTTGTAGGACTATGGCACACTTCTCTTTCCAGCTCCATCTTTGAGAGTAGTCTGCAAAACCAAAGTCATGCTTGAACATTGCAATACTAACTAGAGCTAAGAAAGAGTAAAACATATAGGTAAGATTCTTGGGCCATGGACAGAAGTGAAACAGTACAACTGAAAACAAAATAAATCCAAAAATTTAATTGAATAAATTATTCTATAGTAAGAACTGGAAACAAGGCCTTTTCTCCCCATTTTTATGTATTTTCTTCCACATATTTTCTATAGTTGGGTTATGAATAACATCATTTATAGGTACCAACATATTAAAATGTTCAGATATAATCTTGTAACTGCTTTTGTATTTGCACTGACAAAACTGACAAGCCCCTAAGCAAAAATATTGTAACAAAACAACCATCTACCGCTCTGTACACATGCTCAGGGCAAATACAACTATTTACATGTTGAATACTGTAGCATGTAGAGTAAGGAGATTGTAGAAGCACAAATTGTCCAAATAATATAATGACTAGAGGGCATATTTTGTCCATTCAAGCAAAGAAATATTGAAAAAGAAGTGGCAGAATTTTACTATTGAAAAATTTGTTTGGAATGACAAACTATTTTCTAATTTGCCTGTTGTAGCCTTAGCTTATTTTCTGATTTCCCCCTCAATATAAAAGTCACGTGTCCATGAAAACTGGTCAGTTCTGAATAAACCAAGATCATTTGTTACCCTACATGGCATAGTCACTGGCACTGCCCCTATTCCTTCATAGTAATATTTGTCGTTAAGATAGAAACATAAGCCTAGAGGCAAAATACATTCATGAAGAATGAAGTTGAATTGAAATAGACTGTAGGACATGCAAAACCCTGTTAGATCAAGGAATGTGAATTAAAACAAATCCCAGCCCTTGATCAATGCTACATTATCACCAGTAAGATAGACAGGATAGAATTATCTATTCAGTAAACAGTGACAGTCCAAGAAGCAGTGGTAGCCTATTAAATTACAATGAATCTCTTCATATGTTTCTTTTCCTTTTATGGTAGAAGGGAAAGTTTATTGCAGATAAAAGGGAGCACAGAGGCAGAGGCAGGGACATCTGGGAGGGTCAAAGCTGAACTGGGAAGACTCAGCTTGGCCATGTGAGGTTGGAGGGGAGGAGAAAGGGGACAGGAGAGACAAGATGCCTACCAAGACAGGCAGCCTGGGTCAAGAAACCAGAAGAGTAAGAGGTAGACAAAAAGGCTAATTAATTAACTCAAATGACTGGATTATACAGAGAAGGGCATCTGAAGGCTGGAAGCCTTTTATTTAGTAACTTTTAGAAAAACTAATTCTTTAAAATGCATCACCATTTCAAACCAGCATGTGATATTTGAGATGGTGTAATACCGCTATCAAAGTCTTGTGCCAAAGAGGTTTGCTTTTCCTTACTTGGGGAATTATTTTTAGTCTGTATGATTTAGAAAGCAATGCCAATTTTGTATTCAGCCCTTTAGTTATAGCTGCAGATACAGATAACAAGATTTTCTTTTTAGCAGAAACATCTTTGAATAAAACAACGGATGTGTTTTATGGTTCATTAACCATGCTAATACATACACATTTGGTACCCAATTTGAAAAACAGATTAAAGCTCACTGTACATTTTCAGTAGGGTTTACTGATTCAAGTTATTTTTAAAATAACCTGATCAGGAAGCAGGAACAAGTTTTGATTATGGTATCTAGGAGTAATTTCTTCGCCTGCTGCATCTTTATGTACATGAATTTGCTTAAACTTTTCCATGAGTATTTTCTCCATCACACTTATTTCTTTAAAGGCATGATGTTCCATACAGATCAAGACTGTGTTACGTCAACATCATACCAGTTACCTTCAAACTGATTTCTCATTATAATAATTATACATTAAGCTTAAAGCTGTTGATTGTACATATTGGTTTATTAATTTTAATTTACTGTTATTAGGTCTTAATACTCATTAAAGAAGAAACTACAACATTTAAAAAGTGGAGATATCAAACAAATTAATAAATGGAACCCCAAAACCACAACTTGAAATACTAACGAAAGCTCCTTTTTTATTATTTTTATCCACCATTGTTTATCGTAGAGGGTGTTTAGATTTGACACTGAAGGCACAAGGCACAAAAGAAAATAGGCACCTGGACTTCCTCAGAATTGTGAGGATTAGTGTGGGTTTGGAAAAGAGGCTACCCAGGGAGTACGACCTTGCTTTTACTCAGTACATTTCAGTGCCAGGCAGCTTTTAAAATTCAATTATGGCCCAGGAAAGAGAGTGCCTGTAATCTACAAAGTACTAAGTATAGTTAGAGAAATCTAAATTGATAGTGTGATTACTCTCATATGCAGAAGCACAAAATTTAACTGTATTCTAAGCACATTCTTGAAAGACTTATTCTATTATTTCTGCAAATTTTGGTAGAAATTTCCAACTGTTAGAGGCTTTTATTCCCTTGTGGTATGTTATCAATGTCAGTAGAAACAGGAGTAACAGAGTGTCCTTCTCTCTGCTGGAGGCTGAGGACCAATAATTTGTTTTTATAGTTGGCCTAATAGCATAGCAATTACTAACTGTACTTTCAATGGTGGGCCAATGTACTGTAAGATGTTTTATGTTTGTTTATCACTTTCCTGCTAACTTATTTGCTAGGTAAATACTATTTTAAACATTTTAATACAATGCTTTTATTAATTTTTGAGAACTTCTAACAATGTCTTTTCATGACAATCATCTCCTCCCCCTAATTTCTCCAAGATCTATCCTGCATATTACCGCTAGTCGTATCTCATTTCTCCCTTTTTAAAAATATCATCTAATTTGTTCTGGCTATGTACACTTGGTTGTGGGACCATGCATTGGAACATAGTCTACTTTACTTATTAGAGGCCATATCCTTAAAAAACATTGTCCTTCCACAAAAGTTGACTATGAATAACTTTGAAGTAGAGGTCAGAGCCTTGTGAACCCCTCCACACTATGTCGCAAAGATAAGCATATAGATCTTGTACAAGTAGCCAAAGTAATTCACAAGGGTAGTGGTCACCTTTCATGTCCTAAAGGCACTTATCAGTCTGGTCCTCTTTGAACTCTGTCTCTTATAATTTCTCTACACGTTCTGTGATAGCTCCTGAGTCTTGGAGAAATGATACTTACGTCTCTGTACTCTGTCCAAACATGAATTTCTACACTAACTGTCACCCACTGCACAAAGAAACTTCTCTGATAAGCTTTGAGAATGGCAAAAATATTCAGGAATGAATATATAAATATAGAAGGCAGTTTGACACTATGTCCATTTTGAAAAGTAATAGTAGCAGTTTCAAACCTGGGACGTGTGAGCTTCCTAATCATGGGTTCTTTGCCAGATTTACATTATGAGAAATGTGTTTTCTCTTGTGGACTAGGCTTTAACTTTTATAAAATCAATGCCATTACTGTAACAAGGGGACATTTCTTGCTGTGCAGGTTATAACTGTACATGGTTAAGTCTATTGATGATTTCTCCCAACCTCCTAACAGCAGATGCAGGACTTTCTAGTCCTATAAAAGTAAGGCTGCAAGAAGGAATCTTCATGGTATCACCAACCTGATTTCTTTATGTCCTATGAACAAAGTTTGTGTTGCTTCAACAAGTCTTAAATTTTTAAGTTAAATGTATGCCACACATTTAATGTTTTAAGATGAAAACTATAACCCCAAGGAATTATTATACTTTCTTAAATAATTACATTCAGATTTTTGTTGTGTTATAATAGGCTCAAATATCAGATGATTTGAATGTCCATCAATCAGTGATGAACAGCATTAAACAGCATATGATACATTCATGTATCTCTGAAACAAAGTCGATAGATAGATTTCTGCCATGTGTAGCATCTGTGAATCTCAAAATAATTATGCTGGATAAAAGAAGTAGTATAGGGAAAAGAGCTTAGAAATAGAAAAAAATTTTAAAGTATAAATTAATATGCATGAGAGAAATCAGGTCACTGGTTGCCCAAAGAAAAAGAGAGGACAAAGAAATCCAGAGTAAGAGAATGAAAGTGGGATGTGAAATTTTGGGGTTAGGGCAGGATACATTCATTATTATGAGTGGACTATTGGATTGTTTAGCATATAGCATGCAAAGTTGTACAGTCTAAATATTTCGTGTTTATTATACATAGGTTATATCTAAATAAAGGCTTTCAAATATGGAAGCCTGCAAGAAGTTAAAATAAATAATGCTAAAGATGTTGAAAGAGTAGACCAACATAATATTTTTTAAAATACAGTATAAATGAGACTGGAGTTATTATTCAATATTTGAAAATACTTTCTGTTCTTCCAATAAACCTGAGTTCAACACCTACTTCATAAATGGTGTTTCACAAGCATTTGTTGTTCTAGATTCAGGAGATTGAATACCTTCTTCTGGACCATGCAGGTACTACATGAATGTGGTAGCTTACAGACAAGCTGAAAAATATTCATACCTGTAAAATAAGAATAAATAAATCTAAATAACATGTCTCTGTTTATTACTTAACTATCCTATTTTAAATATAGAAAATGTTCCTTTTCGAGTATTATCAGGTAAACGAAATTTCTGTTTAAAGAACAGAAGCCAAAGATTGACTAGGCAAACAACAGATAATTAATTTGACTGAAAATAAGAATCAGTTTAAAAGGAAACTTATAAGAGTTTAAAAGAAAACCTACAAAAATATAAATAATGGTACACATCATGTTCTGAAAGGATTGATAAAACAGAGAAATCATTAATATTGAGGACATTGAAAGGATCACATTTTATAGCAAGATATATATTTAAATTTTATTTTCAAAGATACATTTACACAAAAGTTCTGTTTTTGTTTCATGCTGCATGTTGTAGGGGCGTAGGGTAGAGCCTTTTATTTTAAACAACATCTGGAATTGTGAGAGACATTGAAAAACATTATTTCATGCAGCCATTCAAGTGAAAAATGTGCTTACTGGTATGTTATAGGAATATGATATTGACTTCACTATAATGTAATGAAATTCAATTAGAAAATATTTGCAATATGCTTCTCACGTGTCAGACAATGAGAATATTAAATAAGAGAAGCATAATGGACCTTGAGCATAAGAACTCACGATTCAATGTGAGGCAGTGATGTAAGGAAACAATTTAAAATATTGAATGAGTGTCAACAAAGAATAATGCAGAAAAAGAGAGGTAGGTCAGGGAGTGAACAAAATCCTCTAGGTGAGCTTTCATTCAGGTGCCTATAGATAGACTCTGAATAACAAAGACTTGTCAATTAGAGAACAAACATTAGGAAGATTATTTGTAGACCATATTACTATTCACAAAGTTAGATTAAAAGGAGTTTGAAACCTAGAATGCTGATTTTGGAACATAATACTTTAAGCACTTCCATTTAGTTTTTACTAGTGACATACATTAAAACTAAGTAAGGTATAGACTACCTTGTCTGGACACAGTGGGAGAGGATGTGCCTAATCCTGTAGAGACTTGATGCCTCCCAGGAAGGGGAATGTAGGGGGTAAAGGGGACCAGCCCCTCAGAGGGTAAGGGGAAGGGATGGGTGAAGATCTCTTGGAGGAGGACCAGGAGGGGGCAACATTTGGGATGCAAATAAATAAAATAATTGATTAACTAAATAAATACAGTAAATGAAACTTGATAAGGTAATTCAAAGCAAATGCTAACAAAGGAAGTGCAGTGGCTATGGGTGAATAGTGTTCATTGTACTATTTATTGCCATTTTCTTTAGTGAACTGTCTTAATATTAAGACAGAATGTTTATTCCATCATTCAAGAGCGAACGAGTCTGTCCTTTTACAGGTTTGTTATGATACAATTGTTATGATACAATAACTATAGAGTTAGAACATGATCTAGCCAATGAGGTAAGTATTGTTATGATGCAAGAAATGTGTGAAAATATCGACTGACTCCCTAGGATCTTAGAGATGACAAAAGTATGAGAAAGATGAATGTAGGGGGATTTTAATGCAGCAATATGACTCCTCTAGGAACAGATCACATCTACAAACCTTCTAGATCTGTGTGATCTGACAGAAATGCTGATGTGCCACACACCTTTAATCCCTCTGGCTGGAATATAGGTACATCCTTAATATACACTGTTAATCCCAAACAGTATAGGTAAGATTATTTTGAAGAAGGAAGCAATGATGTTTGAAAATGACCTCTAGTTGAGTGGCAGTTGAAGCAGGACAGTTTTACAGATGCAGGTTGCAGAAAGAGCAAACCAGAGAAAAAGAAGGAGCCAAAAGATGAGAACATATTGCCTGAGTTAGTATGAGGCCCAGAAGATCAATTCAGTAAGAAGCTGAAAGAAGACAGTTTGAATCAGTCAGCTTGAAGAAGAGTTTGAGTCAAGTGAGATGAGCTGAACCAGTCAACCAGAGTGCAGAAAGAACTAGAAAGGGTGGCTTATTCAGACTCCAAGATAACAATTGCACTAATGAATAAGAGTTACTTTTATAACTGGAGCCCAACATGATTGGAAAAGAAGAAATCCCACTGATGTTGCAGAAAGTAGGGGACATCTGACTAAGCCACAGAGGCAGAAATTTGCCTTAGATCATCTTCAATGGAAGCATCAGTTATTTCAGTTTGGCTAGACACCCAGACAAACTCAGGAGACTCAAAATCTGTGGGAGACTTGAGCCCCGACTTAGGAATGACACTGGAGCCTCTGAGATAGGGAATCACAGAAAGTCACCCAAAAGGAAATTGTAATTGTATATAAACTTGTTTTCTGTTAAGACAGACAATCCTAAAGCATCAGCTCTTAGTTAAATTGAGGAAAGGTAGCCACCCTCACTAGCTTTCCCAGTTCCCCAAGAACAAATACCAGAAAATGGTGAAAATTTACAAAATGAACAACTAGCCTGAAATCATGTTAAAATGCAAGATCATAAACATTGTAAAAAATCAAGAGTAACTCTTGGAGTCTACTCACCCTATATGAGACAGATGTTAACTACCCAGGCTCTCCAAAGTAGGATTATCCTCCAAGACTTAAAAAATTAGAAGCAGCTGAACTGGAAGCTAGTTCTTAATTACAGTGGCAGAAATGGCAGTAAGAAGACAGTGCAATTATGGAGAATCTAAATAGGACTAAAGGTGTTAATATGAAAGACTACTTGTTAACTGATGGATGATTTGCTTATTTAAGATAGCAGGTGAAATTTTTACATAATGTTCTTTGGTAGTTTTAAGAGCCTGAGATAATATATAGGAACAAGGAAAAAAAGGTCTATGTCATTCACAAAGATTATGCAAATCCCCAGAGAACCTTTTACTGATTTTTTTAATTTAAATTAACATCCACTATAAACAGGGCAACATCAGATCCATATGTGAGATAGATATTAATTGAAATTTTAGCTTTTGAAAATGCAAACACAGAGTGTAAAAGAAGTTCTAAGTGTTGGAGTTCAGGAGTAGCATCACAAACACATGAACACCAATCTCAGCCACATAGGGATGGTTCATTAAATGCACACACTAAGACTGATCAACCAGGGCTGTAGTTTAGAATTTTGGGACTGAGACTATGACCCTGAACATTTTAATGTCAGCTTATAAAGGCTAAAAATCACAAAACCCACAATGAGCTCATACTTAGGTGCTAGGAGTACTGCCTGGTGGTTGGCCCTGACTCAAGCAAAGACATAGTAGTTCATGTTGACCTTTACTTTGATGGATGCTACGTGAAGATTATAGTTGTGTAATTTCTTAAGATTAACACATCTCATAACATACGGGACATAACAGGGTCTGTGGTCAGTTTGGCTCTACTCTGAGTCAAGTTATTTTTCTATGTAAATGACTGGTAGGCATTTTACAGCAACAACATGAAACAGCTGACAGGCAAGGAGCAAAATGGCTACAGCTATGCTGAGGGCATGGGGCAGGCTTCGATACTTAGACCTTTAAAAACTCTATTAGCAGCGATGAATGAGTAGATTATAACTACGGCTGTATTGACCTTAATTACTATGTAATTGCTCAAGCAATGACCAATAATCCTAGATATCAAAGTGTCCATTATTTTGACCACAGGGGACAAGGTCACTTGAAAGGAGATTGTAGAAAAGGCATTTCAGGAGACTTCTCTAGAAGCTTTGTAGTACATATGGTAAGGGTAGGCATTGGACTAATGAATGCAGATCAGCAAGAGATCTTTGAGGCCATTCCTTATCAATAGAAAACTCTCTAAGAGATAATCCTGTAACTATGGGAAACTCACTAAGGAGCCAGACATTTTCTGTCAGCAATGGAATAGCTCATCCAAACTCAGTATTAAAGACCTAAGGCCTGCTACAGAAGGCAACACTGCTCTGGTCTTACCTACAATGAGCCTATCAATTAAGAGCAGAGCAGCATAACTAGACAAGAAATTCTGGAAATATCTTGAAACCAATAGCCCTACCTTTAAAATATTCAGTTTAGAGGTCTGTGTGGGTAGAACAATGGCCATGGCATAAAGAAGTACAGGCACTTAAGCATCTAGTACAAGAGCACCAGATGTTCACCAGATAGAACAATCTATAAGACCTTGGAAATTTCCCGTATTTGTCATTAAAATAGATGCAAGCATTTGTTGAAGGTGCCCAAGAGCAGAGCAAGAGCTATAAAAGAAGAAATAAACTTTACTATAGTATACCTGACATTCTCATAAGCCCTGAAAGCCTGAATTGGAGCTGAGATGTTTTAATATTTCCCCATGGATTTTATTTTAGTTTTGCTATGGTCTAATCCTTACTATTGCAACACATTCATTTCTCCCTTTCAGATTATGATTGTACTGTGCCATTATGTATTATCAGTACTGTTTATTGAATTTATAAGAGCATCAGTTAAGGGATACTTTGAATCTCAGAACAAACTGAGATTCTGAAAACGGTTTCTGAAAAAGGAAATTTGAAATTGTTCACTCTGAGGGGAATACTGAATCTGAATTAAATGAATTTTGCAATATGAGATGAACAAGAGACTTTATGACCCATATGTTGGCAAATTATAGTTTAAAAGGGTATCATTGGGTATCGAGTTGTCAAGGGATGGTGCTGTTATGGTTAAATATAATTGTTCACTTCATTGAGTGAATAAAAACAGTGACTATTAGTGGCACAGATTTTGGATGCATTTGTAAACCTTTTTCTTCGAATTAACAGCAGATTCTGTTTATGAGCAGAGCCTCCTTCTATCCAGACAAGGCAAATCAATGAAAAATAGAGCTAGTGTGAGGACCAAAGGATGTTAAACTTGACTTTAAACAAACTAGTAGAAATTTTTAGAAGAGTAGAGGAGTGGCTCATGGAATCAAAATCAAATGACAATAGGACTTCATGAGGCCTAAAGAAACAGCTGAGATGTCATGAAGCATTGAGGTAATCTTTACCAATTTCTGGAGTTGTGAGACTCTCTTGCCTGCCTAATAGCCTACCTTTCCAACAATGCCTTTACAAACACTAAATCTGCTTACGGAAACCCCCTTATAATACACATTTCTAATTTAAATTAATGTTACTTTTTACATCCAATAATCAAAAGGAAGGGAACAGTTTTCCTATAAGTTTCTATTTCCAGAGACAGAATCTGTTCATATTTTGAAGAACTAATAATTTCTGTTCAATCAGCCATGAACAAGAAGTTGCATTCTATTTTGTTTGATCCTTATAAAAATTGAAAATGCCCATATCAGGCTCCAGTCTACAAGCACTTCTTGGCATCAGGAATAGTGACTGGATTTGGTGGCTGCATATGGAATGCATCCCCTGAATGAGCTGAAGAGGTTTGTAACCCCATAGAAAGAACAACAATATCAACAAACCAGAACCCTTCCCCGCCCAGAGTTTCCAGGAACTAAACCACCAATCAAAGAGTACACATGGAGGGATTCATGGCTCCAGCTGCAGATGTAGCAGAAGATAACATTGTCTGGCATCAATAGGAGGAGAAGCCCTTGATCCTGTGAAGGCTCATTTCCCCAGTGTAGGGGAATGCCAGGGTGTTGAGGTAGGAGTGTGTGTGTGTGAGGGAGAGCATCCTCAGAGAAGCAGGAGGAGGAGGGATGGGAGAGGGAGGAACTGGGAAAGAAGATAACATTTGAAATATTAGACATAAAATATCCAATAAAAAATTAAGCAACCCTTCCCCCAAAAAATAAAAATTGGAACGTTACCATTGCATTAATTCAAGGGTCTAGAGTCTGGGAGAAAATCACTGGCTAACATTGTGCTCAAATGTACATCTTTGCAGTTATTCGTTGAAACAAAAATCTGATTTGAAGTTTCCTAACTCTATTTATCTGGTAAATCATTTTTAAAATGAAAGTTTTAATCACAAGTTCCCTGACGGAAGCAAATAATAGATTAAATTTTGCCCTTGTTTTTTGAGATAATTCACTGCTGCCACCAGAGGCCCTGTTGATATCTGTAATTCGAGCTTCAGTCAAGAGCAATACTGATTCCCAAGATCTATGCTGCGGCCAGAGGCCATGAGGGCTACGGTCTGTACTGCCACTGGAAGTCCATGGCATCCTCTGTCATGGGAAATCAGGTGGAAATTGATGGTCTACGATACTTTTAGCTGTTATGGGCAGAGAAACGTCTATTGCAGTGGTTTTGATGACTCCAGAGCTTTGGTTGTAGAGAGAGACACTGAAGGTTTGTGCAACAACCTTACGTGGAAACCCCCATGCCTGCCCTTTGTAAAAACAAAATGAAAACAGTCTAGATGGGAAGTCATTGAAGAGAGTCTTTAAATTTTATGATAAAGATGCTAAAGTAAATGTTCTGGCGTGGGTAATGGGAAAGGAGTCAGTTACACAGTTACCTTTAAGAGTCCGAGTTTGACCATGCTTAAATAAGTATATATGTACTGCAAATTGTATTTTTTATATTTGACAGCTGAGGCAAAGGGTGGGAGAGTGGACCTTGGAGAAATGGGAATCAAGCTTGATCCATGTGCACTTTGTGAAATTCCTAAATAATCAATAAAAACTTATGTTTGGAAAAAGATAATCCATTCAGTGCTGTGAACTCAGTAGGCTTTCAAACACAAAAGTAGCTTTATGTTTGTTATAAATGTTCCCTTTGGGAGAAAAGGCCCTTGGTCCTGTGAAGGCTCAATGCCCCAGTGTAGGGGAATGCTAGGGCAGGGAGGTGGGAGTGGGTGGGTAGGAGGGGGAGCACCCTCATAGCAGCAGGGGAAGGGAGGATGTGATAGGGGATTTCTGGAGGGGAAACTTGGAAAACGGATAACATTTGAAACGTAAATGAAGAAAATATCCTAAAACAAATGTTCCCTTTACTATAGCTCCAAAGTAGAAAGATAAATATACATAAAATATGGCCTCAATAATAATGAGTGCACTCACAGAATTAGCCTAATTATGTCACCAATAAATTCACATCAGATCCCCAAAATATTTCTACCTTCATCTTTAATATTCCAGTATTTCAGATTTGAGTTACCCACTTCATGGATATGAAGCTTGTTGACTTCCAGTTCTCTATCCTAAAAAAAAATATGTCAGCTATATCATATTCTACCATCATTTTTGTTCTTTGCCAAAACAGTCTACAACATACTACCCTGACATTCCAATCCCATAGGATAATTTTGTGATATTATCAGTAATGATCCTAATTATATGATCATTTTTTGAAGATGCCCCGAATTTTTCACTGAATTGCAATTCGTTATGTCCAATTAAAATTAAATAACTAATGTCTGATATATCACTTGGTGATAGAACACTTGGCTAAAATGCATGTTACCCTGTTTTCAACCGTAAGCATTAAGTAAATAAATAAATAAATAAATAAATAAATAAATAAATAAATGGCAGCATACAATTCTCAATATTTTTAAAAATATTACTTTATTTTTAATCTATTTGTGAGTTTGGAAGAAAAATTATATATGTCAATATATATAAGATAGATAGATAGATAGATAGATAGATAGATAGATAGATAGATAGATAGAAGTTTTTGTGTGTGTGTGTGTGTGTGTGTGTGTGTGTGTGTATGTGAGTGTATGTTAAATAATGAAATAGAAAATGTCACCAGACAGAACATTATTCACTTTTGAAGGTGAAGAAACAGTGAGTGGGTGGGTTGTATAATCTCAAAGAGGAAATGTCTTTATTGCTCTCTTTAAGAATAGTTTTCAAGGATTTGACATATATATATATATATATATATATATATATATACATATTGAAATACTATTCAAACTGGACAGACAAGAATGAGCATTTACAAAATGAGAAATATCACAGACACATTCACAGAGGTAAGCAGTATATTTTCTAAGGAAAATACACCTGATAGGTATGAAGAATGACATTGTAAGTTTCACTGGGTTAATGTTGTGATCTTGAAATATAATTTCATACTACAAATGAATTCTAATTTTTAAAATTTTATGCATAGGATACAGAATGGATTGAAAATTTAAGAGTGCTATAATTATGATGTTATTATATGTTTCTATTTTTAACACATTAAGTAAATAACTACAGCTGACTTGTGTACTCATGAATTTTGCTGTAAAGCATATTATCCTTTCTATCTTTTGACTACTCTCGGTAAAGTGATTACTGAGAGCAGCTTCATGGAGCATGTCAGTTCTCACTGCTCTCCACAGTACAGTGTCCAAAGAACCCAATCCCTTGCAATTTCTTCCTCCTTACTTCCCCAAACTGATTCTTCCTGGGAAGCTTCCTAGTCACACAAACCCTGAAATAAAATTCTTCTGTCTAAGATGGACTTCAGAAAATTAAATATTTGATAGTTAGAGGGACTATATAAAGAAGACTTATTCTGAATGTAATTTCCTAAATGACTGGTAACAGAAATGGTTTGTTTCTCTGAAGCTACATTAGAAACTTATTTCAAGGTCAGATGATTCACGATGTGTCATCATTCAGAGAGTTTTTAGAATTATTTACAAATGGTTTGAGTTCGATACTTTCTTTTTAAATTGTGGACCCCAGATAGAAGTATTTTTAAATGGTAAAACCATGACATTGATATTTAGAATAATGGAAAATGGGTAGTTAAATTTTCTGTCTAATAGAAATCTTATTTTAAACCAGCTTTGTACAATAGGATTTAAGACATACGTAAATGTCTTTGGAAACCCAATCTCACCAGATACAGTACTCACTTTATATGCAAGCAAGGATTAGACCAGACATGGCCCTGACCCTGGCATGATGTGGTCAAGAAATATGTGTCTGAAAAGCAAATTTGATGACTGGGCTGGGGTTTATTTATATGAGTGTTCGAAAGTCTCCTGGGAGAGGTATTGCAGTCCACAGAAGTTTGAGAGAATGCTCTAAACATACCACTAATTTAGAATTGATTGTTTCATAATCTTAAAAAGATAACTGGGGTTGGAGATTTAGCTCAGGGGTTGGGATTTAGCTCAGTGGTAGAGCGCTTGCCTAGCAAGCGCAAGGCCCTGGGTTCAGTCCTCAGCTCAAAAAAAAAAAAAAAAAACTGTTAATATTTACAGTTAATGGTTCCACTTGTCACACCTTCACTTTTACATTATTCTTACATGAATGTAAGAAAATTTTGAGAAAAGTTTAAAATACCTGTTTTGAAATTATTGCAACAGAAGTACAATACATTTAAATGGTCTGTTTTTGTTTGTCATTTGCTTCTTTGTTTTTTGTTATTTTTGGTTTTCTGTGAGGGAGCTCTGTTTTTTAATCAGGAGAGGAACCCTCCTGCTGACAAACACAGCAAACTATAGCTTTTCTTTGTGGAGCAAGCTTATTCCATAAGGGCCATCAGAGCAGAGGTCTTACACTGTGTATAACAAACTTTTACGATCTCACCTCATGAGGAACATGACACAAAAGTTATTTGTGTACTTCCCTTAATCCTGGAGACCCCATTCAGTACAGGCAAGAAGGGAGGGCAGGGGACTTAAGAGAATTCAAGACTAACATGACCTCCTGTGAAGCTTGAGTTATGAAGAGGTATTCTGTTTGTCATCTAGAATCACAGGTGATATGAATAATCATTTTCACTCCTGCTCCCGAAGGTTTCTTTATATTTCCCTGAAGCATTCTCTGCTATGATTGAAACTGTTTAGGACATGAAATGGCTAAAGCCCTTAAACTTCATAAACTCACTGCTTATCTCTCATTTCCCATTCTTGTTTCTGGATGATCTCATGCCGAGGTTGGATTTCCTAAGTCTGATGCTGATTAATCATGAAGCAAAAATTGGAGGCCTCCAGGATATAATCCTATTCAAGATAGTGTGAGAATCATTAATATCTGTTTTCCCTTAACTTCCAATGAGGAAGAGGACAAAAGAATGTCTTGCCTGCATATGAATCTTTAGCATTTGTTGAACGGTTCTAGAGAGACATTGTGGCTGCAGTATATCACTGAAGCAAACAGATCACTTTTCATGTTGAAGTGTGCCTCTTTCTAACATGTCCCATTTAAGTCATGATACTCTTCATATAATGGGTGAAAAAAATAGAAATTACCCTACAGGAAAAAAATGGAATTCACTCTACACACAATAAACATCAGGCACACTTTATGTACAATTCGTTGTTAGTATTACATCATAGCTATTGGATCTGGATATTTTCAATCCATAAAACTGATTAAAATTTGTCAATAATAGTAAAACTTTATCATATCATGTTATGGCAAATACTGCACTAGCATGTTAGTGTACATATTACATTTGTATCATGCAAGCCCAATGGTTTCATTTATAAATAAGGCTCAAACAACCAAAAGGATTGAGTTAGTCACAGAATATTCACATAATGAACTAAAGATTATCTATCTATATATTGCACTCTTTTTCAACTCATTAATTACTAAGTACTATGCTTTTCATTAAACATTACTTATAAAACTATAAGACTCTTATGTTCATTTCTCCATAGAACTGCCAATTCTAAGAGAGAAAATAATCCATAGAATTGCCTCATCAATATTATCTAAGCTTGATAATATAAAATGGAATCTGAATGCTTTGGAGGCATAAAGAACTACATTAAACATTCGAGAAAAATATCCAGCAAGAACTCGGAGTAAGAATGACCTTTTAGTCCTTTCCTTGGTTGTTGTAGTTCTAAACTCCTGCATTCGTTCTGTCTTCTGTGACCTGATTACACATTTTGGGTGAGTCATACCTAGAACATATATTCAAGAAAACCATTTAAAGAGATAGAAGACACTAAGAAGTTGGTATTTTTTTCATGTTTAGTGTTTCTACTAAATATTATACCTGTGAAAACAGAAAACAACTTCATGAACATGATCTCTAAAAATCACCAAAGAAGGGTATCTGTAAACATCGTTGAGACACCATGCAAATGATAGATTCCCTTTTAACATGGGCAGGCATAAACAATAAGCCTCATCATTCAATACATATTTGCCACTGCCTACACTGATGACAGTACAATGTCTTTTTCTGCTATTACATTCACTGATGAAAGAGGAGGTACGGTGGTTACTCTACTTCATGCCAATAGTAATGGGGAAATGTAGAAACTAGCCTGCTGTTTTAATGAAAGGAAGTCCTCTTGTTTTACTCCATAATAACAGCTCTTTACTATAAACACAAAAATAAAATATTTATTAGTTTAGCAAGGTAAGAATATTGTGCCCAACGTAAAACAGTAAGGGATCTTTGAGCTTAGAGAAAAAAGGTTCTCTTACATGTTGGCACGAAACACATGATCTAGATATTTTCTCCATATCTTCGGTGTTTTCTCCATTGCATTTCCCAAGCCTTGGCATAACCAGGTTTTGTTTGAATCACCAGTTTTCAAATAATATTTTCAAAAGTTTAATTTCTGTTAAATATTTTCATATAAAAGTTTTATGTAATCATGTCTTCAAAATGAGATTACATTATAACCATTTTGCTTTTGACATTTCTATTAAAAAATGTTAAATGTCATCATAATCTTTATATGGTAACTAAATAATTCTTGACAATTATACCACAAGAAAATACCTTATAAGTATTAAAGATATCATAAAATTTAGCCTCCAAAATAAATTACTAGTATTTAGTGAAAAAATAGACAGACACATTACCGAAACTGTTGTTATCCTCAGATTAAAAAGCATACTTATTTTTCTCAGTAATTACTGATAAAATAAGTCATGGAGTTTTTCCAAGAGTAATTATTTTATCCTAATATATTTAACATGAGCATTATTCTTTACATGCGTAAAGAGTGTGCTATTACTTTTGGATAGACATGCTCAATGTATCTGTCTTTTAAGAAGTATATTAACAAACATCTTTGTCACAAATAAGCACTGCTGAAATTCTCTGGTTTTTGTTTTTTATAATATTCAATCATATTGCAGATGTGGTGAAAGAATATTTCAACAAATCACTGTCACAGAAGATTCTACTTATTTCTTGCTGCCACATAGATTGCAGACTGGTACAACCATTCTGGAAATCAGTCTGGAGGTTCCTCCGAAAATTGGACATTGAACTACCTGAGGACCCAGCTATACCTCCCTTGGGCATATACCCAAAAGATGCCCCAACATATAACAAAGACACATGCTCCACTATGTTCATAGCAGCCTTATTTATAATAGCCAGAAGCTGGAAAGAACACAGATGCCCTTCAACAGAGGAATGGATACAGAAAATGTGGTACAACTACACAATGGAATATTACTCAGCTATCAAAAACAATGACTATGAAATTCATAGGCAAATGGATGGAACTGGAAAATATCATCCTGAGTGAGGTAACCCAATCGCAGAAAAACACACATGGTATGTACTTATTGATAAGTGGCTATTAGCCCAAATGCTTGAATTACCCTAGATGCACAGAACACATGAAACTCAAGAAGGATGACCAAAATGCGAATGCTTCACTCCTTCTTTAAAAGGGGAACAAGAATACCCTTGGGAGGTAGGGAGGCAAAGTTTAGAACAGAGGCAAAGGAACACCCATTCAGAGCCTGCCCCACATGTGGCCCATACATATACAGCCACCAAACTAGATAAGATGGATGAAGCAAAGAAGTGCAGGCCAACAGGAACTGGATGTAGATCTCTCCTGAAAGACATAGCCAGAATATGGCAAATACATAGGCTAATGCCAGCAGCAAACCACTGAACTGAGAACGGGACCCCAGTTGAAGGAATAAGAGAAAGAAATGGAAGAGCTTGAAGGGGCTTAAGACCCCATATGAACAATGCCAACCAACCAGAGCTTCCAGGGACTAAGCCACTACCCAAAGACTATACATGGACTGACCCTGGGCTCCAACCTCATAGGTAGCAATGAATAGCCTAGTAAGGGCACCAGTGGAAGGGGAGGCCCTTGGTCCTGCCAAGGCTGAACCCCCAGTGAACGTGATTGTTGTGGGGAGGATGGTAATGAGGGGAGGATGGGGAGGGGAAGGGGTTAGGGGGACGTTGGCCCTGAAACTGGGAAGGGGAATAACAATCGAAATGTAAATATGAAATACTCAAGTTAATAAAGATAAAAAAATAATAATAATAATAAATGTTGAGGTAAGGTCATCAGACTGAAGAGAAAACACTTTTACTTGATTAATACAAACATGGTTTAACTTGTATCGTGGGTGATAGTAATTATAATGCACTTAAAGATCTTGTAACATTTTGGCATAATTATTAATGTTGAGAAGGACGATTTGTCTGAACTCACATTTACCTTGTCTCTGAAGGGAATAGTAGTAGATAGAAACCCACCTGGTACTGTTAAAGAGAATGGGATTCTTCATATTCAGCGTTCTGTTAACCAATGTCGAGTACATAAGAATAAGTTGAACAAGAGTGAGTGTCTGGGCATTACTGAAGTAAAGCATCCATGTGAAGGAACATGTAGAACTGCATCTCTATGAACCGAAAATCATCTAAAGGTCTATAATGAGAGATATTTATCTCTGGTATTCATGACCAGTGGTCTGAATCAGAGTTAGAGCTGTGATAAAGACATATGCCACCAAGTACCTACATTGCCAAGAACTGATGATATATTCTAGAATAAAAAGTATTGCTGAAGTTTTTAAATTGTTTTCTATGTATTCCTGAGATGCTAGGAGACCAGAAAGTTACATTGAAGAGAAAAGTTTTTCTTTCAGGCAATGTTTTGCTTGCCTTGCTAAACACCACAAACATAAAACCCAAATAACTACACCGAAGTCTGCAATATTTCTTCTTCATTCTTTATTGAAAAATGAAATAAAGCTGCAGGCAGCAGAGATAATCAACATGGAATCACCAGTGATTTTAAATTTGCTTAAATTTAAATTTATTAGGCTAGTTAAATCTTCCAGCTTGTGTTTCGATGTACATAAAACAACAATTTGTAATGCTTATTGAGATTTGCATTTCGTATTCTTTCATCAAAATCAATGTATGAGGCTAAAATTTAAATATAGCCATAAAATTCTTCACCTTTTAAATTAAAGTGTCTGGTTCCTCAAATTGCCACATTTGCCATGGAAATAGGTCAATGCTGTGCAAAGGAGCTGAATGAAGATAGAGGCTGAGATCGAGGCTGACTCGGTGTGTCTTGTATATTCTCACCTACTTCACTGATCATCCCATGCTCTCAGTTTTTCTAATTTCTCAGGTGGACTTTGTAACTATTTAAATCCCACCTAGAGATTATTTCAAGCTATTATGACTCTCTTAAAAATGTATATTTGCTGAAAATATCTAAGATTGTACCCTGTTATGTGAGAAAATTTATGAAGACTTAAATAGAGAGTTTCATCCCAGAAATAATTCTAGGCATAGAGAAGGAAATGCCTTTATCAGATGAACAAGGAAACAAGTAAACAAGGAAAGAATACATGGGCCAGGAATCCAGATTTCACAATGGCGTCTTAAAATTAACAGGGCAGTCATGTGTGCTCTCTTTAATAATATTCTTGTATAAAGACGGTGATATACTTTGATATTGGTGGGGCTCATCTCTATACTTCTCAATATGGAATTATTATACACACATATCTATAAACACAGTGCCTAGTCAAGTTCTGTAAGTGTAGAGGCTAGAGGTAGATAATACAATGTCGTATCTTGTCATTATAATTTGCCGAGATAACTGATAAAGAACGTCCATTCTTAATTTTGCATATAACTCTCTTTGATGATTAGCTAGACCAGCAGGCTTTGAACTCATACAGAGTTATCAGGTTTGCCTCTGCCTATAAAAGACTGCTATTCCAGACATGTATCAAACACTTGGTTTGAAATGCTTTCTGATCAAACTCATGTCTGGTGTCAGTGATCATAACTGAGAATGATTACATCATCCTTCTTTCTCTTTACTAACACAATATATAGTCATCACAAAAAGAATTATAGGAGGATCATTCTTTTTACCTATTTCGGAACATTTTGTACATCACAGTAAGCTCATACATTGTAGGGAACACGTGCTCACTTATGAATCAAGAAAACAAAATTTCAAAATTATATAAAATCATTGTTTTGATGTTTTGATGCCTAAAAATTCACTTTTTAAAATAAACCTACCACTGTTTTTCTTGAGTTAGCTTTATATAGCTGTGTTTTTCTTGGAACTGATTTTTTTGTTGGACTTTTTAATTTCCATTTCAAATGTTATCCCCTTTCCTGGTTCCCGTCCATAAAACACCTATTCCTTCCCCCAAACCCCTTCTTGTGTTGCTCCAGTCAACCACCCACCCTCTCCCAACTCCCTACTCTGACTTTCCCCTACAGTGAGGGGTGCAGATTTGGCAGGACCAAGGGCTTTTCCTCCCATTGGTGTAGCAGAGGCCATCCTCTGCTACATATGCAGCTAAAGCCAAGGATCTGCCTATGTGTAGTCCTTGATAGTGGTTTAGTCCCGGGGAGCTCTGGTTGGTTGGTATTGTTGTTCTTATGGGGTTTCAAAACCCTTCAGCTCCTTCAATCCTTTCTCTAACTACTCCAAAGGGGATCCCATTCACAGTTAAATGTTTGGCTATGAGCATCCACCTCTGTATTTGTCATGCTCTGGCAGAGTCTCTCAGGAGACAGCTATATCAGGCTTCTGTCAGCATGCACTTCCTGGCATCAACAATATTGTCTGGGTCTGGTGGCTGTATATATATATTGAATAGGTGTGGAGAGAATGGGTAGCATAGTCTAGTTCACACTTTAGTGGAATTTTCAAGTTTCTCTCCACTTAGTTTGATGTTGGCTACTGTTTTGCTGTATATTGCCTTTACTATGTTTAGGTATGGGCCTTGAAATCCTGATCTTTCTAAGGCTTTTATAGTGAAGGGTGTTGAATTTTTTCAAATGTTTTCTCAGCCTCTAATGTGGTTTTTCCCCTTTGAGTTTGTTTATATACTGGTTTATGTTAATGGATTTCAATATATTGAATCATCCCTGAATCCCTGGGATGAAGCCTACTTGATCACAATGGATAATTGTTTTGATATGTTCTTTGATTTGGTTTTCAAGAATTTTATTGAGTATTTTGCATTGATGTTCATAAGGAAAATTGGTCTTAAGTTCTCTTTTTTTGTTGGGTCTTTGTATGGTTTAGGTATACATGTAATTGGGTATTTTTCCCTCTGTATTTTGTAGAATATTTTGAAGAGTACTGGTATTAGGTCTGATAAGATCTAATAGAATTCTGCACTAAACCTATTGTGGTCCTGTGTGTTTTTTGGTTTGGAGAACTTTAATGACTGCTTTTATTTCTTTAGGGGTTATGGGACTGTTTAGATGGTTTATCTGATCCTGATTTAACTTTGGTACTTGGTATCTGTCTAGAAAAGTTTCCATTTCATCCAGATTTTCCAGTTTTGTTGAGTATAGGCTTTTATAGTAAGAGCTGATACTTTTTATAATTTCCTCAGTTTCTCTTTTTCTGTCTCTCTTTCATTTTCTGATTTTGTGAATTTGGATACTGTCTCTCTGCCCTCTGGTTAGTTTGGCTAAGGATTTATCTTGTTGATTTTCTCAAAGAACCAGCTCCTGGTTTTATTGATTCTTTGTATAGTTCTTTTTATTTCTAACTGGTTGATTTCAGCCCTGAATTTGATTATTTCTGACTCTTGGATGTATTTGCTTCTTTTTGATCTAGAGCTTTCAGGTGTGCTTTTAAGGTGTCAGTGTTCTCTCCAGTTTATTTTTGGAGGTCCTCTTAGCACTTCTTTCATTGTGTCCCATAAGTTTGTGTATGTGTGCCTTTATTTTTATTAATTTCTAAAAAGTCTTTAATTTCTTTATTTCTTCCTAGACAAAGTTATCTTTGAGTAGAGCCTTACTCAGCTATTCGTGTGTATGTATCCTTTCTGTGGTTTTTGTTGTTATTGAAGACCAGCCTTAGTCCATGGTGATCTGATAGGATGCATTCAATCTTCTTGTATCTGTTGAGGCCTGTTTTGTTACCTATTATATGGTCAATTTTAGAGAAGGTCCCATGAGGTATTGAGAAGAAGGTATATTCTTTTGTTTAGGATGAAATGATTTGTAGATATCTGATAAATCTATTTGGCTCATAGCTTCAGTTAATTTCACTGTGTCTCTGTTTAGCTTTTGTTTCCATTATCTATACATTGATGAGTGTGGGGTGTTGAAGTCTTCCACTATTATGTTTGAGAGGCAATGTATTCTTTGAGTTTTAGTAAAGTTTCTTTTATGAATGTGGATGCCCTTGCTCATTAAGACTAAGAGTTCATCTTGCTAGATTTTTTTCTTTGTTGAGAAGGAAGTGTTCTTCCTTATCTTTTTTGATAACTTTTGGCTGAAAGTTAATTTTGTTCAATATTAGAATGGCTACTCCAGCTTGTTTCTTAGGATCTTTTGCCTGGGAAACTTTTTCTAGCCTTTTACTCAGAAGTAGTGTCCTTCTTTGTCACTGAGGTGCATTTCCTGTATGGAGCAAAATGTTGGGTACAGTTTATATATCCAGTCTATTAGTCTATGTCTTTTTATTGGGAAATTGAGTCCATTTATGTTAGGAGATATTAGAAAATGTAACTGTTGCTTTCTGTTATTTTTGTTGTTAGAGGTAGAACTATGTTTGTTTGTCTCTCTTCTTTTGGGTTTGTTGCAGGATTACTTTCTTGCTTTTTCTAGGGTGTAGTTTCTCTTTTTGTGTTGGAGTTTTCCAGTTATTATCCTATGTAAAGCTGGATTTGTAGAAAGATACTGTGTAAATTTGTTTTGTCATGGAATATCTCGGTTTCTCCATCTATGTGAATTGAGAGTTTTGCTGGGGTATCCTGGGCTGGCATTTGTGTTTCTTAGGGTCTGTATGACATCTGCCCAGGATCCTGGCTTTCATAGTCTCTGGTGAGAAGTCTGGTGTAATTCTAATACGTCTCCCTTTATATGTTACTTGACCTTTTTCTCTTACTGCTTTTAATATTCTTTGTTTTGTGCATTTGGTGTTTTGACTGTTATGTGACAGAAGGGATTTCTTTTCTCATCCAATCTATTTGGAATTGTGTAGGCTTCTTGCATATTCATGGATATCTCTTTCTTTAGGTTAGTGAAGATTTCATCTATAAATTTGTTGAAGATATTTACTGGCACTTTAAGTTGTGAATCATCACTCTCTTCCATATCTGTTTTCCTTAGGTTTGTTTGTTCTTCTCGTTGTGTCCTGGGTTTCCTGGATCCTTTGGGTTAGGAGCTTTTTGCATTTTGCATTTTCTTTGATGGTTGTGTCCATGTTATCCATGACATTTTTTGCCCCCCGAGATTCTCTCTTTTATCTCTTGTATTCTGTTGCTGATGCTTGCATCTATGTCTCCTGATCTCTTTCCCGGGTTTTCTATCTCCAGATTTCTTTATGGTTTCTATTTTCATTTTTAGATCCTGGATGGTTTTGTTCAGTTCCTTCACCTGTTCTGTTGTGTTTTCTGGTAATTCTTTAAGGGATTTTTGTACTTCCTCTTTAAGGATTTCTACCTGTTTACCTGTGTTGTCCTGTATTTCTTTAAAGGAATTTTTTATGTTATTCTAAAGTCCTCTATCATCATCATGAGATGTGATTTTAATTTTGATTCTTGCTTTTCCAGTGTGATCGGGTATTCAGGACTTGCTGTAGTAGAAGAACTGGGTTCTCCTGATGCCATGTAGCCGTGGTTTCTTTTACTTATATTCCTGTGCTTGCCTCTTGCCACGTGATTTTCTCTGTTGCTACCTGCCCTTGCTGTCTTTGACTGAAACCTGTCCCTTCTATGATCCTGGTTGTGTCAGAACTCCTCAGAGTCCAGCTGCCTCAGGAACCCTGGGATTCTGGGAGCCTGGGATCCTGAGATCCTATTGTGTCAGAGTTCCTGGGAGTCAAGCCTTCTCAGGGTATTGTAGTAGTTGGCAGGGGTTTGTATTTTCCTGGTTCCTGTGGGGGTCCCAGTTACAATGGGTATCGGGAAAGATGCTGTGTCCTCAACCATGATCTTTAGTGTGTCAGACCTCCAGTGCTTCTAGTTCTGTCTGATCTCCTGAGACTGGAGCTTCCTCTGTGATCTTATGACCTTGTGATCTTGGATGATTCAGAGCACCTGGGAGCCAGGATCTCTCAGGGGGTTTGGATGCAGAGCCAGCACTCCAAGTCAGTTCCAGGTCCAGGTGCAGACTCGAAGGAACCCATGCCACAGGCTGTGTATAGGAGTTCCTGCATCCCTGGATCTAAGGGACACATTTACTTTGAGTGTTGGGGTAGACATTGTGGACTCTCCTGTGATCATGGGCATTTCAGAGAACCTGGACATAGGACTCTTTCTGTGTGCTGTAGGCCTGAGTGCAGAGCCAGTGCCCCAGGTCTGCTCAGGGTACAGGCTCAAACTGGAAGGAACCTGTGTCACTGGCTGGGCATGGGTTCCTGTGTCCCTGGATCTCTGGGGTACCACTTACTCTGGGTGTTGGGACAATTGTGGCTTCCTCACCTTTAATCCTGGAGCAGAGACTGAAGGAAAGTGCATTTAGAGACTGCCCCACATGGACATCCAGGCCATATACATACAGCCACCAAACCCAGACAATATTGCTAAAAAGTGCATGCTGACAGAAACCTGATATAACTATCTCCTGAGAGGCTCTACCAGAGCATGACAAATACAGAGGTGAATGCTCACAGCCAACCATTTAACTGAGAATGAGGTCACCATTGGAGGACTTAGAGAAAGGACTTAAGGAGCTGAAGGGTTTTGCAATCCCATAACAACAATACCAACCAACCAGAGCTCCCAGGGACTAAACCACCATCTATAGATTACACATGGGCAGACCCATGGCTCCAGCTGCATATGTAGCAGTGGATGACCTTGTTGGGCACCATCGGCAGGAGAAGCCTGTGATCCTGCCAAGGGATCTGCTGGCTCTCCCAGTGTAGGCAAATGTCAAGGTGGGAGGCGAGAAAGGGTGGGTGGATGGGTGGGGGAACACCCTCATAGAAGAAGGGGGATGAGATGGGGGTTTAAGGATGGAAAACCAGGAAAGCAGATACAATTTGAAATGTAAATAAAAAATATCTAATGAAAAGGGTGGGGGTAGAGGTAAACAAAGAATTCTCAACTGAGGAATACTGAATGGCTGAGAAGCACCTAAAAAAATGTTCAACATCCTTAATCATCAGGGAAATGCAAATCAAAACAACAACCCTTGGGTTCTAACTCACACCAGTTAAAATGGCTAAGATCAAAAACTTAGGTGACAGTAGATGCTGGTGATGATGCAGAGAAAAAGGAGCACTCCTCCATTGTTGGTGGGATTGCAAGCTGGTACAACTACTCTGGAAATAAGTCTAGAGGTTCCTCAGAAAATTGAACATAGTACTACCTGAGGACCCAGCTATAACACTTCTGGACATACACCCAAAAATTGCTCCAACCTATAACAAGGGCACATGCTCCAGTATGTCCATAGCAGCCTTATTAATAATAGCCAGAAGGTGGAAAGAACCCGGATGGTCTTCAACAGAGGAATGAATACAGAAAATATGGTATATTTACACAATGGAGTACTACTCTACTATTAAAAACAGTAACTTCATAAAATTCTTTGGCAAATGGATGGAACTAGAAAATATCATCCTGAGTGAGATAACCCAATTGCAACAGAGCACACATGGTATGCACTCACTGATAAGTAGGTGTTAGCTCAGAAGCTCAGAATTCCCAAGGTACAATTTATAGACCACATAAAGTTCAAGAAGACAAAGGTGCAAATACTTCAGTCCTTCTTAAAAGAAGAAACAAAATAATCATGGGAGATAGAGGGAAGGAAGACTATTGGTGCAGAAGGAAATACAGAGACAAAGGAGCAGAGACTGAAGGAATGGCCATTCACAGAGTGTCCCACCTGGGGATCCAGCCCATATACATAGAGCTACCAAACCCAGACACTATTGTGGATGCTAAGAAGTGCATGCTAACAGGAGCCTGATATAGTTGTCTCGAGATAGGCTCTGCCAGTGCCTGACAAATAGGGAGGTGGATCCTTGCAGCCAGTCAATGGACTGAGAATGGGGTCCAGAATGAAGGAGTTGGAGAAAGGACTGAAGGAGCTCAAGGAGTTTGCAACCCATAGGAAGAACAACAATACCAACTAACTAGATACCCCAGAACTCCCAGGGACTAATCCACCAACTAAAGAGTACATATGGATTGACCCATGGCTTTAGTTGGATAGCCTTGTTGGGCATCAGTGAGAGGGGAGACCCTTGGTCCTATGACAGCTTGAAGCCCCAGTGTAGGGGACTGCCAGGGCTGGGAGGCAGGAGGGAATAAGTGGGTGGTTACGGGAGTACCCTCATAGAAGCAGTGGGATAAGTGATGGGATAGGGAGTTTCTGAAGATGAAATTAGGGAAGGGGATAACATTTGAAATGTAAATAAAGAAAAAAGAAAAGAAAGAGAAATTGAAATCAAGGACTGACAATCTTTGGGTGTCCTGTGACTTCCACATGGTTCCGATAACATGCATATGTATGTTCAACATGCCAGTTCATGTAATCATGTAATTTCCAGAACATAGTCATTGTCTCCTCTTAAAAGCTCTGTGGGACTGAACCTCATCCATCCTTCCTTTATTTGATAATCAAGAGAAGAATGAAATTGGAAATCTTCTGTAAGCAAAGGACATAGTCAATAAGATGAAACGGAGAAAGATTGGGAAAAAATCTTCACTAATCCCACACCATACAGAAGACTAATACCCAAAATATATAGAGAACTCAAGGAGCAAACCACCAAAAATACACACAACCCAATCAAAATTGGGTTTATAGAGCTAAACCGAGAATTCACAATAGAGGAATATCAAATGGCTGAGAAGCACCTAAAGAAATGTTCAACATCCTTAGTCATCAGTTAAATGCAAATCCAGATGACTCTGAGATTCCACCTCACAGCAGTCAGAATGGCTAAGATCAAAAACTCAGGTGACAGCAGATGCTGGCGAGGATGTGGAGAAAGAGGAGCACTCTCCATTGTTGGAGGGATTGCAAACTGGTACAACTACTCTGGAAATCAGTCTGGAGGTTCCTCAGAAAATTGGACATAGTACTACCTGAGGACCCAGCTATACCACTCCTTAGCATATACCCAAAAGATGCTCCAACCTGTAACAAGGATACATGCTCCACTATGTCCATAGCAGCCTTATTAATAATAGCCAGAAGGTGGAAAGAACACAGATGGTCTTCAACAGAGGAGTGGATACAGAAAATGTGGTCCATTTACACAATGGAGTACTACTCAGCTATTAAATCCAATGACTACATCAAATTCTTAGGCAAGGGTTGGGGATTTAGCTCAGTGGTAGAGCGCTTGCCTAGGAAGCGCAAGGCCCTGGGTTCGGTCCCCAGCTCCGAAAAAAAAAGAACCAAAAAAAAAAAATTCTTAGGCAAATGGAAACAGGTAACCTCAGAAGGAAGAAGGTTGGGAGGATCCTCTGGAATGTACCAGAGACCTGTGAACTCAGAGACTCTTAGGATTCAAAGTGGGGGGAGGGACCCCTAGATGAAATGCCATACAATGAGAACAGGAAACTTACTGAACCAACCTTCAACAGAAACACAGGGCATCCAGTGAAGGATGGGGTTGCTATCCCACAGTCAATGCTCTGACCCATAATTCTTTTTTATTTTTTTTTGACATACCTTTTTATTTTATTTTTTTTCTTCCATTTTTATTAAATTGGGTATTTCTTATTTACATTTCAAATGTTATTCCCTTTCCTGGTTTCCAGTCCATCAGCCCCCTAGCCACTCCCCCTCCCCTTCTTATGGGTGTTCTCCTCTCCATCCACCCCCCCATTATTGCCCCCCACAACAACCCCCTACACTTGGAGTCCAGCCTTGGCAGGACCAAGAGCTTCCCCTTCCACG
This sequence comes from Rattus rattus, assembly GCF_011064425.1. Classification (NCBI taxonomy): domain Eukaryota; kingdom Metazoa; phylum Chordata; class Mammalia; order Rodentia; family Muridae; genus Rattus; species Rattus rattus. The sequence goes on along the minus strand of NC_046166.1, from coordinate 47,669,057 downwards.
GGTGCCCCAACAAGCCTATTCACTGCTAACTATGTAGTTGGAGCCCAGGGTCAGTTCATGTATAGTCTTTGGCTAGTAGTTTAGTCCCTGGAAGCTCTAGTTGGTTGGCATTGTTGTTCTTATGGGGTGTCAAGCCCCTTCAGCTCTTTCAGTCCTTTTTCTAATACCTCCAACATAGGTCCTGTTCTCAGTTCAGTAGTTTGTGCTGACATTCACCTCTGTATTTGACATGTTCTGACTGTGTCTCTCAGGAGAGATCTATATCCCGTTCCTGTCAGCATGCACTTCTTTGCTTCATCCATCTTATCTAGTTTTGGTGGCTGTATATGTATGGGCCACATGTGGGGCAGGCTCTGAATGGGTGTTCCTTCAGTCTCTGCTCTAAACTTTACCTCCCTGTCTCCTCTTAGGGATATCTTTGTTCCCCTTTTAAAAAAAAAGAAGTGAAGCATCCCCTTTTTGGTCATCCTTCTTGATTTTCATGTGGTCTGTGCATCTTGGGTAATTCGAGCATTTGGGCTAATATCCACTTATCAATGAGTGCATACCATGTGTGTTTTTCTGTGATTGGGTTACCTCACTCAGGATGATATTTTCGAATTCCATTCATTTGCCAGTGAATTTCATGAAGTCATTGTTTTTGATAGCAAAGTAGTATTCCATTGTGTAGATGTACCACATTTTCTGTATCCATTCCTCTGTTGAATGGAACATCTGGGATCTTTCCAGCTTCTGGCTATTATAAATAAGGCTTTTTTTATTGTATGTCTTTGTTGTATGTTGGAGCTGACCCATAATTCTTGTCTTAAAGAAATGCAGGGATAGAAATGTAGAAGAGCATGATGGTCCAGCCACAGGCTAAAAGTGGGTTCCAGCTCAAGTGGAAGCCCCAGGACCTGACACCATTACTGAGCCTATGAGGATTCACAAAAAGGGACCTATCATGACTGCCCTCCAAAAGACCCAACAAGCAGCTGAAAGATTCAGATATAGATATGCTCACCCAACCACTGAACAGAAACTGCTGACCCCTCTGTTTGAATTAAGGAAAAGCTGGAGGAAGCTAAGGAGGAGGACTACAGTGTAGGAGGACCAGCAGGCTCAATTAACCTAGATCCCTGATATCTCTCATATACTGGATCACCAGCCAGGCAGCATACACCAGCAGAGATGAGGCTCCATCACATAATACAGCAGAGGACTCCTATGTCTGGGTTAGATGTGCCTAACAAGAGACAGGAGGCCCCAGGAAGTTTAGAGGTCTGGTGGGATGGGTCAGGTGGGGACATGCTTGTGAAGACATGGGGCGGGGGAAGTACGGGGAGGAGGTATGGGGTGTGGAACTGTCGAGGGGGAGGGTGGACTGGGAAAGGAATAAAATCTGGAGTATAAAATTAATTAATTAATTAATAATTTAAAATGAGAGAGAAGAAATAATTACTTATTATGGCTTTTCTGAACGGGTGGGTCTGACTTCATCAAGGCTAATTCTTTTACGTCTAGTTTATTCCTTTATTATTTAGAGAAAAAAAACAATATTTATAAAATCCATGGAGTTTTCCTTTTACTACTTTTTCTCACTGAAGAGTGATGTTTCCTAAATATCTATTTGGTTCTCAAAACACATTTTTTTTTCATGCACCATGAATTAAATAATGTAATTTAGCCATAACAGAGCCCCAAAATTAACAAGAGGAGAATGATGGTACCTAACAGATTATCAATGAACTTTTTGGAATAATATGGTCACAGAGTGCCAAGATTTGCAAATGCCCAAAAGTCCATATAAATATAAGAATTTGTGGCACTTTTGAGTCAGATATGTATTATCTGCATATAATTTTCCATAATTATTTAGACCCCTCAGGATTCTTATACAGAATTCATGTCATTCTTTTTCAATATCTTAAGATAGAAACAAACATCTTAATATGTTTTCTTTCAGAATCTCAATTAACTTTGAATATGTAATATATTTGAAGCTAGTTTGCATTATGAATGGTCTTTTTTTTTTCAAATCAGGAAAATATAGCTAGGAACGGGTGTTTGAGGGAGTGTTGTGCTGTGCACATGTATTCTTTTCATTAAACAGGTAACGTGCTCAATCCACTTGTTGCAAGATGTCTGCCTCTGTCTCTTATTCTTTCTGACATGCTTATTCCTCATAGCATTTGAAGAAATACATCTTAAATTGCAGAAAACACTCTTTTTCCTATGGTAAACTCTTGACATTCTACATTCAGAATAGACTATATTCATATGTGGGACTTACTATTCAATAATTGTCTTTTTAAAACATCCTGAAAGGCCATCATTAATAATCATTTCGTAAGAGTGAACTCTCTGTGAATTCAAAAAAGCATGCTGTCACTTGCTATTCAGTTCTGAAAGTATGTTCCCCTGTGGAGAACAGATGCTTTCCACAAGTGGGTGATCAGGACTTTGGCTGAGTACTGACCAACACTTTCTAAGGTACTTGTTACCATTTTCCTAGTGGCCTCCATCCTCCTCCTCTGCTCTTTGTCTTTCACTTCTTCCTTTTTTTTTTTTTTTTTAATTATTATTTTGGTTTGGGTTTTCTTATTTGAGTCAGGATCCCATGTAGCTCTGGCTGATGTTCAAGTCATTGTAACTGGATATAACCTTGAGTTCTTCTGCCTCCGCCCCTCCCCGCCCCGCCCTCGCCCCCGCCTCCGCCCCCGCCTCCGCCCCCGCCTCCGCCTCCGGCTCCTGATTTTTGGGATTACAAGTATGTGACACCATGTTCTTTAGAACAAGATTATTATTCACAATGATCCTTCTTTCATCTTTATTCTAAGAGTACAATTTATCACTGACTCTCCTATCTCCAGTATTTTAGGAATTGTGAAGGCATAAGTAGAAAGAAACAAGAAACTCAGAAACAAGGACTAAATGCCAGGAGACAATCCAGATTGTATAATGATATCAAATTGTATTTAGCTCCTCATGGGGCAAAGCACCTTGGGAACAACTTTCTAAAACTTACTGTTTAGAATTGTAATACGAAGCTACTGTCTTTATATTCTCATATGTCAATAGATAAAATGCTGAGAAGCAGGAAGCTTTGGATAATACTGTTCTAGTAGTCCATGGTAGACTGTGTTACAAAACATCTGACCAATGAATCAAAAAGTAAAAACAATAGTAACAAAAGTAATAACGCTATTAACATGTCTTACAATGATTATAGAAGGTTTATTTTAAAAAATGGTGAGATATGATTTGACTATGTAACTGAATACATGTTTTTAAAGATTCAGGTAATTAGCATCAGCCATCAAGGCATGATTTCATAAAGAAAAAAAAAGGGTGGGTCAAACATAGCTGCTTTACAAAAGAAATGGGATTCCATGATTCCTGTTCATATATCTCACACTGAGCAAAGATTACCTGAGATAAACCAGAAACAGGCAAAAAGAACATTCCTCTCTAGCAAGAGGCACTGTAATTATGGTAAGTAGCATGTCATGAATTAAATGGATGGACAGGGTAACTGTAGAAAAATAAGCAATAAAAATATCCTAAAATGTCCAAAGACTGATTGTTCAGGAAGATTAATTTTAATGTGTATTTGCTGTTAATTATTTTGATAAGCAATAGAGAATGGATTAAAAAGGCTTCGACATTTTTGTTAGATTTATTTATTTGTGCCTATCTGTGTATTTGGTCACATGTATCAATATGACCTGTATGTTGGGGTCAAAAAACAAATTTCAGGAGTTAGTTTTCTCCTTCTACTTTGTAAAGTCCAGAGGCTGAACTCATCAGGTTTGGTGATCACAACCTTTTCTGGTGAGCCATTTAATAAGCCCCAAAGACATTTTATTGTTGTTTTGTGTTTTGTTTATATGCCTGACTTAAATAACATTTTTAGATAAGAGATCTCTGAGGAAGACATTTATTATAAACCAATATGTATTGAACATTACCTAAGCCAAGTCATAGATACCTCTTTGAAGGGTAGGTAAATCTGGTAACAATCTTATATAAGTTAAGTGAAGTTTTTTCATTCTTTAGTTTGTATTTTTATATATAAAGTATAACATACAATATGTACATAATTATATATGATTAATATATAACATGTGTATTATAATATAAGCACATATTAAATTATAAATCATATGTGTATTAATAATATATTAAAATATATAATAATTATGTATAATATAATATATAATATTTGTAAATATATATTTAGTTTACAGTCACATGATGTTTCTTGTCAGATTTTGCTTTGGGAGTATATGTATCTTGTTTCTACTTACAACTTTATCATGAGCATTTGTGTCACTTTAGAGAAATCATTTGAAATGGATTCTCATTGGTTCCATGACACAAGAAAAGTTAAATTGTCTTTATTTGGCAAGATATTGCTCTCAACTCTCATCAAAAAACACTTGGAACCCTTCCTACAAAGATAAAACCACAAAGAAAATAAAATGGACTAAGTTGCACCGACACAGAACTGACCATTGACCTGTAGCTTGTAATGGAAACCTGGTGGTGGGAATGAAACATTCTTTAAGTACATTAAACTCTATTTTTTCCATAGTTTCCCACAATGCCACCTGAATTTGTGTTTAAAGTCAGGAAGATGTTATCAAAACTGCATTCATGTATAACAGACAGATGTGGTAGCTCAGTTATAATTTCAGCCCTTGGACAAGCCAAAGCAGGAAAATTGAGATTTCAAAGCCAGACTGAACTTCTTACACAATATGCAGTCTCAAGACAGGAAAGAAATCTGTGGGCAGGGATGCGATTCATCAATGTGCAAGCATGAGGACATGAGTTTAATCTCAAATAAATACAAAAAAGGTAAATGTGGCAACAAGTGCCTAGAAGCCTAGCTCTGGGGCCATATAGACAGACTGAGCCCTGGAGCTTATGGGCCAGCCATCAGCCGAATTGTTTAGCTCCAGGTTCAGTGAGGGACCACGTGGCAACAGTAAGGTAGAGAACAGCCAAGAAAGATGCCCAACATTGCCTGTGGCTTCCATAGACACATGCACACACATACATATATGCCATTCACATCGTGCAAACAAACAAAAAATCAAGTCCAAATTCCACATGCTGATGGACCAGAACACAATCATAGATGAAGGCCCTAACTTATATTACCTGTCTCTTCATTTATGCTTGAATGCTTTTCTGTATACACAGTCAATACACTATTTATAATTTTGAAACTATATTCTGTGTAGACCTTACTGTCGGTCCAACTCTATCAGCTAATATCAAATTCTTTTGCACAAAGGCACTCGTAGTTGCAAATGTTGTTTTGATTAGCAAGTAAGTTCCTTATTCCTTTATAGAGTACAAATGATGCCCACTTAAGCTTGCAAAATTATTTTGTGTTCTTACAGAGAAAATCGTGTGTTTTAAGAGAAAGAGCACTTCTATGAATCGGAAAGCTTCACCGCCGATCCTGAATTTATTGCCCACATGCTGTTTGGCATTCCCATCAAAGTCCCCACGATGTCAAATTACTCACATGTGAAATGAGTTTCTCCACCTCACTGTCAGTATAAGCTTACTAAGAGTGATATGGAAATTAATCAGAGGAATCTTTAATCTCTTTATTGCTGCTTTAGGAAACACCATTTTCAAATGAATAAATCATAGTTACAATGCTTTGTTAATAGCCTCAAAATAATTCTTTCCATTTAACGATTTCAAAAGGAGCAATCAGATTCAATCACCCTGCACTCTGAGCGAAGGGAGGCAGTGGCCGTGAACTTGAGCACCGCGTGATGTGCTCTCTGTGGACACAAGACTGCTCTCTCTAGCCGGCTGTTCCCACTGTGACTCGGAATAAAATGCTCGCAGCTGCTCTTCTGCAGGGAAATGAAGACGTCCACGTTAAGCAAGCACAATTGAGCAGATGATAATTATTCTCAAAAGATCAAAACAACACCTTGCCTTGCTGGAAGTCTTGATACAGATGGTACAAAACTCCGTAGCATATCACAGGAAATAAGGCTTTATGGAGAAATTCACTGATTTAACATGGCACGTTAAGGATGTATGCTCTTGAAAATACAATCAAGACGCTGATTAGGATTATCACTTTAGCATAATGGAAGCGCCACTGTAATTTCAAACAATATCAGAGCGTAATAAAAACTGTACTCATGTAAACAAATATGACTTCTAGTTAGATGTAGCAGGAGCCACCCAGAACACACAGCAAATCTGATACAGCCTTGCTTTATGAATGACTCGAGGCAAATATTCTCATAATTAAAACATTCAGAAAGCATTGGAATGTGGTATTGTGTTTGAAATATGGTGCGTAAATCTGATAGTTTTATTTCACAGGGTACTTAGAGCCCAATATTCTGAAATGAACCACTCTGAGAATATTTTTAAAAACATAAAAGAAGGCAAAATACAGATTATATTATACTGAGCACGTGGAATAGCAAGGGCTCATAAATCTTTCTTTGAACTTCTTGTACCACTTTGCCATGCATGTGTCTGAGCAGTCCAGTTAGGGACAGATATGAGGCCCATCAACCATAGTCTCTGTCTAAGATCTGATACGGGAACTCTTCAACCCTGGGCAAGGCAGAAATTCTCAGCAGGAACGGTAAAACTGTTACCAACAAACTTCAAACTTTTAAACCCTACGTGTACTTTAACTTCCCTAAAAATGCAAATTTACTGAGTTGATTACATAAAGAAAGAATCAAATACGTTTTAAAAATTAATGTTAAATGTTTTTGTTGCTGGAAACTTGTAAGTTTCTGTGTTACTCAAATATTAAATTTACAAAACGCTTGTGAGTTTCATAAAACACATACAGGTTTTAAACAAACATTAACAGTCATAAAATCATATATTGCAGAAATTCTTAAAACTGCCAGACCAACCAAACAATTCTGTTCCTTCTGTTAAATTACAGGGACATTTTGGTTAAATAAATAATTATTTTGAGACTATTCATCCTCATTTTTAGATCAATAATCTGTATTTTCTCAGTATTTCATCAACTCAATATAGTTGACTAAAGAGTTTCTTCAGATGGTAACTCTCTAAATAATATTAAAATGTAGAAAAACAAACTGTTTTAGGTAAGCTAACATTGAATAAGTACTTATTTTGTACTGAGTATCATAGAAATCATTTTGGCTTTGACAGTGCTATAATTGCTCATAATAATTTCAAGATGGCAACATTATGGTTTCTATGGCGTGAAGGTTAGTGGCAAGGGTTTTAAATGGCGTCATGAGAGAGAAGGGTCTCAGGATTACCTTTGGGGATTATCTTGATTATGTTTACCAAGGTGGGAAGGGTACAAAGATGGTTCGGGGGTAAAAAGCATGGACTGCTCTTGTAGAGAATAGACTTTAGTTCCTGTCACTTCCAGCTACAGGAAGCTCACAATTGTCTCTACTTTCAGCTACATAGCATCAGATAGCCTCCCTCTTCTGACCTTCCTTGCTCTCCTAGAATCCATATTCATGTTCCCCCCCACACACATACATACAGTAACACCGCTTGACTACTGTCGACAGGTTATGGCCAGCTCCTTTGTGCTCATGCTGCCTCGACTTACATAACCCCCTTTCCCCTATTACTTTTGTCAAGATATTTTATTACAGAAGAGAGAAACTAAGACTCACAGGCAACACACACAAAGATGTGGGATAGAAGAAATGGCGAAGCTCAACCAGCAGCCTAACCCTCTAGCTGCAGAGGGAAGCCATGTGCCTTTGATCTCCAGCTCTACGGTATGATATGTGGTTTGGGAAACAGCAACTAAGTTGACTGATTGTCTCACACATACTAAGTGATGATGAGAATTTGTGTTTCTGTATTAATAGGTCACAGTCCAAGGAATCTGAACTTAAATGGCTAGCATTTAAAAAAAAATTGACATTTACCAAGAGGAAAAGAGATATAATGAAACAGAGATTTCAGAGACTCATCGGGCAAGTGTAAATTCAGAAGTCCTCACAGTTGTGTAAGGGAGTTGGCAGTGAAGGGTTGATGCAAACAGCAGTTAAGAAATGTGAGACTTGAAATTTAAATGGCTGAGTTGAGGCAAGCATTTAGTGTTGGAGAAATATTAGTGAAAAGATGGAGTCTGGCAATGTTGGTGTTGGCAGATGTGACAGCGTCTGTCTTTTGAGACAGCATCACAAGCACTCAATCTCACAGAGTGAAGGAGCTAATAATGATTTCGATTTTATGTTTTTAAACAAAAGTTTAAGCAGTGAATATTACGCAGTGCTGAAGATAAAATTACAAGTTGTTACCTAAGATTCTTGTCTAAACCATGATTTAGAGGAAACTAAAGCAAATTTTCAAAAACTATATTCTGGGGAAGTTTCTAAGATGTCACCAAAATCCATACTCAGAGTGAGAAACATAAAAGGATGGGACTGTTGATCTAAGAAATAAGATTCATATAAACCTGGATAGCGTCCCAGAGAAGACATTTGTCAGTGCAATATGCTGAAGGAAAATGAGAAATGAATGTGAGTGCTTCATATCATATAAACTATTTCTCCATCTGTAAGTTTTAATCTGCCAAATCAAATGATTTAAAAACACAAGGAAAAAACCATTGAAATAATATATATATGTTTTTTATATACAGATCTGTATATGTTAATATGCATTAATACATATTCATCATATGTAAGCTATGCAAAATACATGTTTTCATAAGTGAATACATGTTTTTGGATGCTTTCTTCAGTATTTTTTCTGTGTTATTTTTTGAATTACTTTATTTAAATTACTTTATTTGATTTAAATCTCTTATTTTGAGATGATAATTATATCACTCTCGCCTTCTTTTTCCTTTCTCCTAACTATACCAAATATCCTTCTTCTTTCTCTTTTAAACCCAGAATCTTGTCTTTCATTCCTTATTACATTTATACATAATTATTCCACTTACGTAAATAAGTACATATACTTATATATTTCTAAACAGCTTTTTATTCCATATAATTTTCCTTATATATGAGTTTTTATGGCTGCCCATTTGATATTGCATAACCAGTTTGTCTTCTCTTCCACAGGAAAGATATTTTCTTGCTCTCAGAATTCCTTAGTTTCCTTTATAGTTATTTATTTTGAAATTTTTCTCCCATAGGGTTAGTCTTACTCATTAGTTTTAACTCCCATTTAAATAATTACTTTATGATGAAAACTGATTTTCCTTTTCCTACCTTCCATTATCATATTTTATTTAAAAATTGTATGGTTTTCTAAGAAATATGTAATTATAACCATAAATATAGTTAAGTGTTTTACTCCTAAATCTGCACTTTGATTATTGACTTTGGTATTATGATCTTAAGCTGGTGCCTATAAGTGAACAGGTTTTACACTGCATACTTTATGTATTTTTTAGATTAGCTGTCTTAAAAAATAACATTTACATGTATGCATATAAGTGCATATATACATGTATACACATCTATTCTTTCAAATATACTTATCACATATGAACATATAAGTTTCTGTATAACATATACATTGCATAAATATGTATACATGCTGTTAAGATGTATGAAGTAGGTGTCCAGAGCTAAGGCTGTCCCACAGCACTCTGGAACAAAACCTACCCACAGAGAGTTGGTTTCCCAGGAACACTCTCACTCCTAAGCCCACAGGAGGCAGCTCACTTTCCATCCACTGACTGTTCAAGGAGAGACTCACCAGGAGCAGGCCTGGGACAGGACCTTTCCAGTCTCCATCTGTTCCCAGAGCTAAGGTTGTCTGCCCCACAACCCTCTAGACACAAAACCTCCCCCAGAAAGAGCTGGTCTTCCAGGAGTGCTCTCACCCCTGAGATTACAGACCCGCGGGCCCACAGGAGGGACTAGCTCCAGTCAGAGACATCAAGACAACTAACATCAGACATAACCAAATGAGGAAAGGCAAGTGCAAGAATCTAAGTAACAGAAACAAAGACTATCTGGGATTATCAGAACCCAATTCTCCCACGACAGAAAGTGCTGGATATCCCAACACACCAGAAAAGCAAGATATGGATTTAAAATCACATCTCATGATGATGATAGAGGACTTTAAAAGAACATAAATAACTCCCTTAAAGAAATACAGGACAACACAGACAAACAAATAGAAGCCCTTAAAGAGGAAACACAAAAATCCCTTAAAGAATTAGAGGGATTTTCAACCAAACAGGTGAAGGAATTAAAGAAAACCATCTATTATCTAAAAATGGAAATAGAAACAATAAAGAAATCATAAAGAGAGACATCCCTAGAGATAGAAAATCTAGGAAAGAGATCAGGAGCCACAGATGCAAACATCACCAACAGAATACAAGAGATAGAAGAGAGAATCTCAGCTCAGAAGATAAAATAGAAAACACTGATACAACACTCAAAGAAAATGTAAAAATGCAACAACATCCTAAACCAAAACATCCAGGAAATGCAGACACTATGAGAAGACCAAACCTAAGGATAATAGGTATAGAAGAGAGCAAAGACTCACAACTTAAAGTGCCAGTAAATATCTTTAAAATATTTATAGAAGAATATTTACCTAACTTAAAGAAAGAGATGCCCATAAATGTACAAGAAGCCTAAAAAATTCCAAATAGATTTGACCAGAAAAGAAATTCCTCCTGTCGCATAATAGTCAAAACACCAAATACATAAAACAAAGAATGAATATTAAAAGCAGTAAGAGAAAATGTCAAGTAACAAATAAAGGCAGGCCTATCAGAATCACCCCAGACTTCAACCAGAAACTATGAAAGATAGAAGATCCTGGACAGATGTAATACAGACCCTAAGAAAACACAAATGACAGCCCAGGCCACTATACCCAGCTAAACTATCAATTACCACAGATAGAGAAACCAAGATATTCCATGATAAAAGCCAAATTTACATAATATCTTTCCACAAATCCAGTCATACAAAGGATAATAGATGGAAAATTCCTACACAAGGAGGGAAAATACACCCTAGCAAAAGCAAGAAAGTAATCTTTCAACAAACCCAAGATAGCCACAAAAACATAATTCCACCTCTAACAACAAAAATAACAGGAAACTGCAATCATTATTCCTTAAAATTTTTTAACATCAATGGACTCAATTTCCCAATAAAAAGATATAGACTGAAAGACTGGATACTTAAACAGGACCCAACACTTTGCTGCATACAGGAAATGCACCTCAGTGACAGAGATGGATATTAGCTCAGAGTAAATGACTGGAAAAAATTTTTCGAAGAAAATGTTTCCAAGAACCAAGATGAAGATGAAGTAGCCATTCTAACATCAAATAAAATTGACTTTCAACCAGTAGTTATCAAAAAAGATAAGGAAGTACACTTCATACTCATCAAAGGAAAAATCTACCAAGATGAACTCTCAATTCTGAACATCTATGCTCCAAATGCAAGGGCACCCAAAAACTCAAAGAAAAAACTACATGATCATCTCTTTAGATGCTGAGAAAACATTTGACGAAAGTTAACACCCCTTCTTTATAAAAGTCTTAGAAAAATCAGGAATGCAATGCCCATACCTAAACATATTAAAAGCAATATACAGCAAAACAGTAGCCAACATCAAACTAAATGGAGAGAAATGTGAAGCAAGCCCACTAAAATCAGGGACTAGAAAAGGCTGCCCACTCTCTCCCTACCTATAAAATATAGTACTTGAATTTCTAGACAGAGAAATTAGACAAGAAAAAGACATCAAAGTGATACAAGTTGGAAAGGAAGAAGTCAAAATATCACTATTTGTAGATGATATGATAATATAGTTAAGTGACCCCAAAAATTCCACCAGAGAACTCTTAAACCTGATAAACAACTTCATGATAGTGGATGGATATAAAATTAACTCAAAGAAATCAGTAGCCTTCCTCTACTCAAAGGATAAACAGGCTGAGACAAAAATTAGGGAAATGACACCTTTCACAATAGTCACAAATAATATTAAATACCTGAGTGTGACTCTAACCGAGCAAGTGAAAAATCTGTATAACAAGAATTTCAAGTGTCTGAAGAAAGAAATTGAAGATCTAAGAAGATAAAATAGTCTCCCATGCTCATGGATTGGCAGGATTAATATTGGAAAAAAGTGGTCATCTTGCCAAAAGCAATCTGCAGAGTCAATGAAATCATCATCAAAATTCCAACTCAATTCTTCATAGACATAGAAAGAGAAATTTGCAAATACATTTGAAACAGCAAAAATTCCAGGAGAGCCAAAACTATCCTCAACAATAAAAGAACTTCTGGGGGAATCACCATCTCTGACCCCACGCTCTATTACAGAACAATATTGATAAAAACTGTATGGTATTGGTACAGAGACAGGCATGTATATCAGTAGAATAGTATTGAAAACTGAGAAATGAATCCACACACCTTTGTTCTCTTGATCTTTGACAAAGGATCTAAAACCATCATCCAGTGTAAAAAAGGACAGCATTTTCAACAAATGGTGCTGGACAAACTGGAGGCCAGCATGCAGAAGAATGCAGATCATTCCATTCTTTTCTCCTTGTGCAAAGATCAAGTGCAAGTGGACCAAGGACCTTTACATAAAACCGGATACACTGAAACTAATAGAAGAAAAAGTGGGGAAGAGTCTCAAACACATGGGCACTGGGGAAAATTTCCTGAACAGAACACCAATGGCTTATGGTCTAAGATCAAGAATTGACAAATGGGACCTCATAAAACTGCAAACCTTCTGGAAGGCAAAAGACACTGTCAATAGGACAAAACAGCAACCAACAGATTAGGAAAAGATCATTACCAATACTATATCTAATATAGGGCTAATATCTAATATATACAAAGACTTCAAGAAGTTAGACTCCAGAGAACCAAAAAAATGTTATTAAAAACTAGGGTAAAGAACTAAAAAAGGATTTCTCAACTGAGGAGTACCGAATGGTTAAGAAGCACCTAAAGAAATGTTCAACATCCTTAGTCATTAGGGAAATGCAAATCAAAACAACCCTGAGATTTCACCTCACACCAGTCAAAATGGCTAAGATCAAATACTCAGGTGACAACAGATGATGGTGAGAATGTGGAGAAAGAGAAACACTCCACAATTGTTGGTGGGATTCCAGTCTGGTACAATGACTCAAAATCAGTCTGGCAGTTCCTCAGAAAATTGGACATTGAACTACCTGAGGATCCAGCTATACCTCTCTTGGGCATATACCCACAAGGTGCCCCAACATATAAAAAAGACACGTGCTCCACTACGTTCCTAGCAGCCTTATTTATAATAGCCAGATGCTGGAAAGAACCCAGATGTCCCTCAACAGAGGAATGTATACAGAAAGCGTAGTACATTTTCACAATGGAGTACTATTCAGCTAATAAATACAATGACTACATGAAATTCTTAGCCAAATGGATGGAACTAGAAAGTAACAAAATATCATCCTGAGTGAGATAACCCAGTTACAAGAGAACACATGGATAAATGGATTCTAGCCCAAAAGCTTGATTTACCCAAGTTACAGTCCACAGACCAGATGAAGCTCAAGAAGAAGGAAGATCATATATAAGGAGGATATATATATATCCTCATGTTACCTATTTGAAAGAAAGATTCAGACCCATATTATCATTTTATATTCATTTTATCTTTGTTGATATGTTGAGTAAATATATTTTTCTTTTCATATTAATTTTTAAGTGTAACTTATTATGAATAAAATAAACTTAAGCCACATTAACAAGTTTACTTGTAATCAATTTGCTATTACGTACATGATATGAATAACAAACCATGATCTCATGTGTATGGTCTATACATAAATAATAAAAGAGAGCAAATCTTAATAAAAAAAGATGTATGATGTGTTTTTCTGAACAAAAAAAGATTTATATACTTTGCTATTCTTTTTCCAGCTTTCATATTTTGCCAATTTTTTTCTGTGTGTGTGTGCGTGTGTGTGTGTGTGTGTGTGTGTGTGTGTGTGTGATGTTGTTTATAGAGTTCAGAAGACAAACCAGGTATAGTCTTTGCTACCTCTTTCAATGACACAGGGTGTTTTTGTTCTTCAGCGTTTCTTGTGCTAGGCTAGCTTGCATGTGAGCTTCTAGGAATTCTGTTTCTTCTGCCTTTCTCGTTACAGAACCACAAGATTACAGGTATGCACTGTTTCACCAAGATTCGTGAGGGCACTAGAGATTTAAATGCATGTCGTTATGTTTGTGGGGCAGGCATTTTACCCACAGAGCTAACTCCCCAGCTCCATTATTATCCTTTTTTAATTTTAAAATATAACCTGTGTGGAGTAGGGTTCCATTTTTTCCAGAAGCACACAACAGACTGAGTTTTGAGTCAATGATGTAAAAGTGCTCCAAAGCAAGCAAGGTTAGCATATCTGGCAAGGTTCCTACAATAAAATTAGAAAACTTGATTTTTCTGATCTTCATGTCCATAAGTAGCCTGCTCTTGCTTCTGAGAGGAACATCTAAAGGACACATTCATGTCTCAATTTATGCTGGGATTGTCGATATATATATATATATATATATATATATATATATATATATTCATCAATTTGACATGGTTCAAGTGGGAAATGTTTTGTTTTAGAAGAAAAACAATAATTACCAAAATATCTGCAGGTCCCATGCTCAGTTGCAGATCTAGAGTACGTGTGTGGGTATGAATTTTGTGAATCATCCTTTGACTAAAAGACTGGATTTACATAAAATTAAGAACATTTATTTTATTTTCTCACTTTTTTTATTATATTCAAGGCAGGGTCTCACTAAATTCGCAGGACTGGCCTTGAACTCCCAGTGATCTATCTGCCTCTGCCTTTCAAATGCTAGGATTAAAGGCATGTGTCACTGTATAAAGCTGAGAAAAGAAGGTATGTAGCTTGAGAAATAACTTTATAATAATGAGCTTAGAGTAAACCAACAGCCAATAGCAATGTCACAATCCTCAATTAGCTCACTCAGGTGAGAATATTGCCTCTTTCCAAGAGAAAATAATATTGCTGTCTCCAAGGGAAACAAGCTCTTTTGGACCTATCTATATTATATTAGTTAATCATGCCCAATATTGAAAGTTGAACAATATGCAACAGTGAGATATTTTTCTGGATATAAAATATTTTGGATTTTTAGTAATAGCAGGTGAATTTAGTGAAATCTCTTTTAGTATGTAATTTTCAGAAATTACCAGATATTTTCTGATTCTTTTTTGATCTCTTAGTGATAGACATAAATCAGATTCATATTTTAATTGGTAATCTCTCATTTGTATAAGTTTGGGAGATTTTCTGATATAGGTAGTATCATCTGTTCTAAGGAGAAATTTTCATATTCATTTTAATTTAATTTTATGAGAAGAAATATGACCTGTGTTCCTCATGTTTGTTTGAAATTAAACCATTAATAAGTTACAAGTCACAAAAACACTGGAAGAATTACATTAAATTTTCAAAAATAACCCACAGTCATCTGAATCTCTTTTTCCTGTCTTTACTGGTAATATTACCCAGAATAAATTAGACACAAAAGGGTAATGTTTAGAGTAATGTTTTACTTTTACAGAGATGTCAGGACTTCTAGATACATTTTAGCTAACATCATAAAGATATTAGAAAAGTCACCAGCATGTCAAGATTAAAGATAAAATATTTTGGAGGAAGCAAAAATCCATGCTGTCTTAAATATAGTTGTACAAATTATTTAAGATTATTGAAAATTTAATAAAGTAATAAAACAGAATAGTTACTAAGAGTTACCAGCTATGACTAGCAATACAGTTTCACAAAAGGGGTGGTAAAGTTATTGAATAATGTTGCTGAGATGCTTTGAAATAGATTTCTCTTCTTGATTCATCTAAAACAATCTGTTAGTTACTTTGTTCTTCTTTTCAAGGACAGGACTAGAACACCAACTTGTAGTATGAATATGTTAGTGATTATGAACCTTTATATGTGAGCATCCACAGATTTTGGGGCTTGGGGACACTTGCAACTAATTTTCTACAAATAGAGTGATGGATGACTGTTTCAACAAATGTAAGTATTTCTGGATAAACCTTAGAAAGATTAGGAAATAACTGAATAATATAAAATTAAAGCATCATTGAGAAAATAGAAAGAACATCTAAATGAGTGAGAAAATTCTCTCTATAAAAATGTTCAGTTTCACTAAAATTAAACTTTAAACAAAATCAATAAAAGAAAATTATTATCAATGAAAAACTTCTTTTCAAAATACATTGGTAACAACATAAAAATAAAAAATCAAAGCCCAGGGAAGAAATATTTACTAGTTACCTATTAAGGGAGGGTCTTAGAAACATGATATTATCAAAAATAAATATCAACCAAATAAGAATGCAATTAACCATTGTACAAAAGACAAAGTCACAGATATGGTACTTATAAAAACTACACAACATTCAATCTATGTAAGTGTATTTAAAACCACCTGAGATGCCACATCCTAACATCAAGCCCTAAATAGCTGACCATTCTGCATAGGGTAAGTCAAACTCCCATTCACTGTTACAGTCAATGTAAATTCCATGTAACTCTTGGAACGTACTTGACAATGTCACCAAAGTTAAGTATATATTCATCATATCTTGTTCCAGGTATGGTACAAAAAGAAATACACACAAAGGTCTCTACAATGATTAGAATTTTAAAGTTCATCAGCTTTATCTTGTACAGTAAAACTCAAAAGTGTTCAAATATCCCTACTGAAGTGAATGGAATGCAAATTGTACTACATTTATGGGATAAATATTAAAAGCAATCAAAATAATTCTTTATGGATACATTCAGCTTTGATAAACCTCCAGCATCATCCTGAGAGGATATCTTTATCTACCTATTCATTTTATTGTTTCTTCATTCCTTTTTCTACTACTTTACCAAAGCATCTATTATAATGGGCTCGAATTTATATTACATTTTGTGTATTTTAATGATCGAAGACACCAAATTTAAATATAACTGTGGCATAGTTTTCTTTGTAATGTTTCTATGATTACCATTTGCATAGATTTTTTGCTATTTCTATTTTAAGCAGAAGTTTATGACTTGTTCTGGTTCTTTAAATAAAGTTTTATATCTTGTCATTTTTCTCTATGAAATTTTATTTATTTATTTACTTATATATTTATTTTATTTGCATTTCAAATGTTATCCCCCTTCCCGGTTTCCCCTCCACAACCCCCTATTCTATCCCCATCCCCCCTGCTTTGATGAGGGCTCACTCCCACCCACCCACCCACTCCCAGCTCACTGCACTAGCATTCCCCTACACTGGGGCACTGAACCTTCACAGGACTAAGGGCCTCCCTACTATTGATGCCAGATAAGGCATTCCTTTGCTGGAACTGTGGGTACGTCCATGTGGATACAGAAAATGTAGTACATATACACAATAAAGTACTACTCAGCTATTAAACACAATGTCTTCATGTAATTCATAGGCAAATGGATGGATCTAGAAAATATCATTTTGAGTGAGGTAAAGTTAGTCACAAAAGAATACACGTGGTTTGTACTCACTGATAAGTGGATATTAGGCAAAGAGCTTGGAATACCCACGATACAACTCACAAACCACATGAAGCTCAAGAGGAAGGAAGACCAAAGTATAGATTCATTAGTCCTACTTAAAAGGGTAACAAAATGAAGATAGAGGGAGGGAAAAACTTGGTAGGGAGAGAGGAGGGGGAGGGAAAATGGAGACAGGACCAAGTGTGGGAGGTTACAGGGGACTTACTAGTAGGGGATGAGGAACTGAGGTAGCCACCAGAAAGTCCCAGATGCCAGGAAAGCAAGAGGCTCCTAAGATATTAACTAAAACCCTAACAAAAGGGAGAAAGAAGCTTTCTTTTTTGTAAAACAGATTTTGTTTCAGGGGGTCTGTCTATTAGTTTTCTATCGCTGTGATAACATAGTGCTGACAAAAAATGCAACTTTAGGAAAAGGAGATTACTTAGTTTAGTGTTACAAGGGGCTAAGTGTCTGTGATAGTGAGAGCCATGGCTGCTGGAAACAGGAAGGTCAATTCTCACATCTTCAACAACACAGAGAGAGGGAAATGAAAGTGAGGCTATAGTCTCAGTCTCCCTCAGTGACATCCTTCCTCCAGTAAGGTTGCATTGTCTCTCCAGTGTCACCAGCTAGGGACCAATACATTCAGGTATCTGAATGTATGAGGGATGTTTCTCATTCAAACTATCATAGGCTAGAAGCTTAAGTCTTAGCACATTAAGTTCTATATTTACTTTAATTTAAAATACTCAAACATATGGGCACTGAGGAAAGTTTCCTAAACAGACCACCAATGGCTTATGTTTTAAGATCAATAATCAACAAATGGGACTTCATAAAATTGCAAAACTTCTGTAAGGCAAAGGATACTGTCATTAGAATAAAACTGCAACCAACAGCTTGGGAAAAGATTTTTACCAATCCTACATCTGATAGAGGTGTAATATCCAATGTATACAAAGAGCTCAAGAAGTTAAACTCCAGAGAATCAAATAACCCTATTAAAAATAGGATACAGAGCTAAACAAAGAATTCTCAGCTGAGGAGTATCAAATGACTGAGAAACACCTAAAGAAATGTTCAACATCCTCAGTCATCAGGAAAATGCAAATCAAAACAACCATGAGATTCTACCTCACACCAGTCAGAATGGCTAATATCAAAATCTCAGGTAACAACAGATACTGACAAGGATGTGGAGAAAGAGAAACTCTCCTCCATTGTTGGTGGGATTGCCAACTGGCACAACCACTCTGGAAATCAGTCTGGAGGTTTCTCAGAAAATTGGACATAGTACTACCTGAGGACCCAACTATACCACTCCAGGGCATATACCCAAAAGATGCTCCAACATGCAGCAAAGACACATGCTCCACTATGTTCATAGCAGCCTTATTTATAATAGCCAGAAGCTGGAAAGAACCCAAATGCCCTTCAACAGAGGAATGGATTCAAAAAATGTGGTACATCTACACAATGGAATACTACTCAGCTAACAAAAACAATGACTTTATGAAATCCGAAGGCAAATGGATGGAACTGGAGAATATCATCCTGAGTGAGGTAACCCAATCACAGAAAAACACACATGGCATGTACTCATTGATAAGTGGATATTAGCCCAAATGCTCGATTTACCCAAGATACACAGACCACATGAAGCTCAAGAAAAAGGACAACTGAAGTGCAGATGCTTCAGTCCTTCTTAGAAGGGGGAACAAAATACTCACAAGAGGCATAGGGTAGGAGGGAGTTTCTGCTCTTTTAATCTGTTTTATTTGTACTCTAAAAAATTCAAACTCTATTGTTCTATTTTTATTTTTAAATCTTGTTCTAAATAATATATATGCATATATGTATATATAGTGTGACTATATAATATACTTACATATATTTATCCCCCCACATCGGGGAAATCTTCATTCATTATCCCTATGATGAATTTTTCTGCCTTTTCTCTTCCCTTCTTTGATCTATTTAGTTCCATGTAAATTATAATATTTTAGATTTAGTCACAAACATTGTCTATTACATGGTTTTTGTCTCTTATTTTCAATTATTTTTTGCCTTTTGTGTTTGTGCTTGATGCTTGATGTTTTCTTTGTCTTCACAATTATCGACTTTTTACCTTCTTGTTCTTTGTCCCATTATAGCCTGATACCCAGTTCTGCCCTGCTCTGTCTTTGCGCTGAGGTGACTGAAAATGGTGGGAACAGTAACATCTCTTAAGTTACCTGTCTTTACTTTTCCAGGCTGAAAATAAATTCTGTCTTAGAGAATTTCTGTTCTTTGACTTTTGTAGTCTTCAGTTTCTGATTTTTTGAAGCTCCTTAAAATATTTCTTTGACTCAAGCACGGAGTCAAAACCATAAGAAAGAGTAAGTGCTTGGATATATACTGTTGCCAGGTGGTTTTGTGCACTGTGTATTCAGATGCTGATTTTTATGCCCAGAGATCTGGTTGCAGTTTTGACACTGCAATTTTTAAGAATCTTCTGTCTCAATACTGTGAAAAAATTGTTTTCTACCACCTCTGATTGTTTAATGAAAAGTTGTTCAGCCAATGGCTGGGCAGAAAAGAAAGGAGGCATGACTTCCAGTCCAGTGAAGTGTCTCTGGTAGGGGACAGAGAGAGAGAGAGAGAGAGAGAGAGAGAGAGAGAGAGAGAGAGAGAGAGAGAGAGAGAGAGAGAGGAGTCTCAAGCAGAGTTGTCAATGAGCATGCACCCTGAGCAGGTCACTAAGTGAATCACCATGAGGACACTGATAGAGCAAGAACAGCTAGGGAAATAGGACAATGGCAGATTAAAAGCCACATGGCAGAGTAGTAGGCAAACATAGAGGGTTAGAATAGGTGAGAATCTTCCTAGCTATAATGCTTAAAGTTTGTTAATAAATATAAGTTCTCCATGTCATTACTTGGGAGCCAGAACTTACTTCTATAGCATGGCCACTAAGGCTATAGCCCTTACCTTTATAGTCTGCCATAACAGAACAAATAGAGCAATAAAACTCACATAATAATGTGGGAAATTATATTTCTACTTCTTCTAGGGTAAAAAATAAGTCCTACCACCCCTCCTTCAGGAATGTCATGATGGAATACACTGTGTGTAATGCTTTCTGTGTGCTTTGTTCCTTTTAGAATTTAGTTCATTACCTTTCTTCCAAATCTCATGTGCTAGTGGTTAAATAAGCAAATGATACAAACTGATGCTGAGACTTATCGGACTTGCCTTAGGATTCTAAGGTGAGGAAAATGTCTGTTTGTGGACTCATATGATTGACAGAAATATACAAGTAGATATTAATTCATATCTGTACAATTTAAATATAACAAATATTTTATTACAATTTAATGTCAGTTCCCTGTAGCATGTAGATTTTGTTCCCTAGCCTTAAGCTCTAGGAGGACAGTGCTACCAGCCCCTCCCATATTCCCTTGGATTCATAAATGAACACACACACACACACACACACACACACACACACACACACAACCAGTTCATCTTAAAGTGCCTTTGCTAACTTAATGACTGAACACTCCCAAACTTCCTCTGTCACCTCAAGCATAATCGGATAGAATGGACATTGGCCACTACAACTGAAAACTCACATGACTGGTTGGCTTTATCTCCCGCCACAATTGTGTCCTTCCTTTTCCCCAGTTCCCTGATTCTTTCTGTGTCCTCCTGCACAACTCTAAATGCATCCCCCCCATGCCCAGTCCTCAGTGATCGATCAAGAACCAACTGGGAAACAGGACCTCAGCCTCAGAACCACCCTCTACATTTCCCCTTCCCTTTCCTACCTCTACAAACTCCCATAAACCACCACTCCCCATTTTCCTTCAAATTCACAACCTATTTTTTCATAAATCTATATGCCTATACACTTCTAAATTTGATCTCTTAAGTCTCTACAATGTTACTTGTATACGTGACTTCAGGGAGGACTGTTTAAAACTGAAAAACTAATTGGTGTGCCCTTCCCTGAAAAATTTCACCTCTCCTACTTCCAGCTTTCTTCAGTTGTCTAAATTTCCTTTTATAGCGTTAAGGCACCATGCAATTTGACAGGTTCATTAACATAATTTTTGTTCAATTTATAAATGAGCAGCCATTAAAGTGATACTTTAAAATGTAGCTTCTTTTAAATTTAACTTTTTTTTTTAACTTAATCTCTTTACATTTCATTCACTGCCCTCTTCTGGTCACCCCCTCCCACAATCTTCCCCCATTCCCTGTCCCCCCTCCCCTTCTCCTCTGAGAAAGTGAGGTTCCCTGGGTATCCCCACACCCTGGTATTTCAAGTCTCTGTGAGTCTAGGCGCTTCTCCCATTGAGTTCAGACAAGGTAGCCCATATAGAAAAACATCCCATATACAGGCAACAGCTTCTGGATAGCCCCCATTCCAGCTGTTCAGGAACCACATGAAAACCAAGCTGCACCTCTACTACATACATATGTGCAGGGAGGCCTAGGTCCAGTTCATGTATGTTCTTTGATTGGTGGTTTAGATTCAGACCCCCAAGTGTCCAGGTTACTTGAGTCTATTGGTCTTCCTGTAGAGTTCCTATCCCCTTCAGGGCCTGGAATCTTTCCTCCTATTCTTACCAAGTTCCACTCACTTTTTGGCTATGGGTGTCTGTATCTGTCTAAATTATCTGCTGGGTAGAGCCTCTCAGAAGACAACATACTGCTGTCTGCAAGAATAACAGAGTATCATTAATAGTGTCAGAGAATGCTGCTTGCCCATGGGATGTGTCAAGTTGGGCAGTTATCGATTGGCCATTCTCTCAGTTCTTGCTCCATCTTCCATGCCTGTATTTTTGTAGACAGGATAAATCTTATATTAGTAAAACAGATCATGCAAATCATTTTAGGAACAAACACACATGATGTGATATATATGATAAGCCATATATGTCATCATGACATATATGTATATAGTATATACTTCTGTCTGATCTAAGAATATTGACACTTAACTGACAACCTAAATCCTCTCTAATTAAAAAGAGTCAAATAAATTAATTTTCTGTATTCTATCATTTTAAACAATCTTTGGCAGGAATATTTTATATTATTATATAAGTTATATTTGATAAATATCCATTATTAGGTTAAATTATATAGGGCATAAAATCTTTTAAATTAATAAATAACTTGCTACATTTCATCTTATTATTGAAGAATATTATCCAAAGTTAAAGAGCAACTTTGGTCGGGTCATTTAATACAAAGTCATTGCTGAAAGAAATTATGTGCACAGACATATTTTGTTCTTTTCTTCTACCAGGGAGGTAAAAATAAATACCAAATTAAAATGAAAAAAATCTCCAATTTTACAACATTGTAATGTTTCAATCTTTCCATGTACAAAATATAAATTCATAGATTTTAATAATGTTAAAACTTTGTTTTATTTTTAAATTAATTTCTTATTTTAAATGTAGGCATATTTACCTACATATGTGTATGTGGACCATGTGTATACCAGGTAGCTTCACAAGAGAGATGATGAGGATGAGGATGTCAGATGCAACAGAACTGTAGTTGGATATGTTGTGAGCAATTGTGTCACTGCTGGGGACCAAACCGAAGTCCTCAACAAGATCAGCAATGCTTTCAATCAGTGAGTCAACTATATAGTTCCTTAAACTGGGTTAAAAAAGTAAAATATTGAATTGTTTAATATAAGTCTAGAATTAATTTACAGAATATATAAGCACATAAAAATATATGCTTACATACTTAGAGATAAGTGTACTTAACTATAGGACATTTTATTTACCAGCATCACAATATGGTTACTTTATTTTATGCTTTAAATGTATGATTTTCTGAAGAAAAGACATACTGAGAAGAAAGCCTTCTGCCTCAGAAGGTTTGCATTGCTTAGATTATTATATGGAAGAATTTAGCTGGAATTGTTTTTCTTAATGTTGCAATGGCTGCAAAATAGTTCTTAACATTTTTTTTTTGCCAAGCAGAAAACACATTTGTCACAAAAGATAAAATAATGTAGTAAGACTGATTCAAATTTGCATAATTATACAAGTAATTCTTTGCACATTGTAAAATTTTTTATCATCTGTAACTCTGGACTTAAACTTTAAAACATGATGTTTCTTTCACAATCCTTGCATATGATTATGAGTCCCAGAGTTATCTCAAAGCACCAAAATCTGACTCTATATTTAATTATTCATACTGCAACTGTAATGTCCTATAATTTTTTGTTGATATTTTAACCACATATTTTGTGTTCACAAAACAGCATTATATTTTGGATGACAATTGCTGAGGTTTTCAAAGACTTTACCACATGTAAAATACAATTAACAAGAGCCTAGAGATTAGGATAAAGAGAACCTGCCAAGGATATGTTGTGTATGTTAGTGACATAAGGTCTCCAGAGAGGGCACATGTCTAGTATTTCTTGTGGAAATTATAGCAAATGTTGCACTTAACATATTTCAGTTTAGCCTATATCTGGTTAGTTAATGTTAATATATTTTTTTCTAATTAAGAAGTGTTCAGTGCCTGACTTACTTTGGGCTGGGACCTGGTTTTAAGTCATACTTCTATTGCTTGTCTGATGTATGGTTATAACATACAATGAGACTCATAGGTTCTCTCAAACACCATCTGTGCATGAGAAATGGAAGGACAGCATGTGGGATGCCTACTATAATGGTGACTGCATGGACATGAGACTAGAAAGGTCAGTAAGCCATTTGTAGCTAACTCTGATTGGCCTCCCTTGTAGGGGAGAATCCTAACCTCAGAGAGAACTATTTAAAACAAAACATGATTGCTATATATTTGCCTGCAATCAATCAAATGAAAGTGCACAATATCAAGAAACCATTTTCTTGGTTATATGATGACTTTCCTTATTAGAGCAATACATGCCAGTTACTTTTGTAGATATATTTTTAGTCATCTGTAGCCTCAGGCATGTGCAACAAACTTTCACCCAATGAGCCATCTAACTAGCCTTGATAATATGTATTTTAAAGAATTTGTATGAATGAATGTGCTTATTTACTTTACAAAAGAAAAGCATCATTATTTTTTTAAAAAACTTTGCATAGAACTTTCTAGTAGCTTCTGATATTTGGAATGGCAGTAATGTGGCTCAGTTTTCTAAGCCTCTATTGTAGATAAATAACCTTTCCCTCCTAATTAATGCTTATGGTTTGTGAATTCTAATGTCTACTGTCATTGCTAAATTCTTCCATATAATAATCTAAGCAATGCAAACCTTCTGAGGCAGAAGTCTGTTCTTCTCAGTATGTCTGCTTCTTGGAGTTTTTTGGTTTTTTTTTTTTTCCCAAGAAAAAGTTTTTATTGGAAAAAGTTTTGTGTTATGTTAACGTTTGAGATGTTGCTTCTATATAGTTCTATACATATTTACTTCAAATTCTTTATCAAAACAGTATTGACTATTTTTCAAGCATATTAATTTCATTAATTTTAAACTATTCTCATCTATTTGTTTTGATGTCTCACTCTTGGAAAATTCATTAAGACACACTTTCTAATTATCAAGTTAGCATCAAAACCACAAATTAAATTTTTTGTTGGAAATAAAGTAAATTAGGAATTCAACTGAAAGATCCCCACATAATCATATACCAAGCTCAAATAATTTGCTTATAAAAAGTAACATAAAATGATCACTATTAAGCATGATATTTTTTAATTAAAATTTAGTTATTGCATAAGTTTGCATGCTTATTTAAGGATCACCTTTAAATATTTTGGGTCATTTAACAAGAAAGATAAAATAGCTTATAGATTGTGAAGATTGTATTAAACTCATAGATCAGAGGTTCTCAACCTGTGAGTCATTACCCCTTTGGGAATAGAATAACCCTTTCATAGGGATCATCTAAGATCATCAGAAAATACATATATTAAATCATGACTCATAACAGTAGCAAAATTACAGTTATGAAGTAGCAACAACAATAAATTTATGACCAGGGTCACCACAACATGAGGAACTGTATTAAAGGGTCATAGAATTACCAAGGTTGAGACCCACTACCATAGAAGAACCCAATTACTGTCATGTTTACATCATGTCCATCTAAGAAATTCCACTAAATGTTGTTTCTCATTCTGAGAATGAAATCACAAACTTCAAACACATATAAGAAAATAAAAGAGAAAATGGAAGTGTGTGGTATTATCAAGAATTATCAAAAAGTAATTAATAAGAAATTAAACTCTTATGAGAAGTACCAAAAATTAGTCAATTAACTTCCCATCAACATAGGAGAGAGGAGAAGGGAGGATGTCTTCAGATGAACTTAGAGTTCGAGATTCGAGACTTCAATTATGCTTAATTTAATTGGGCTCTTGCAGGTTGGCAAGCCAAACACTGAGACATAAAAGGGAGCACTGACAGAAGTGGGATAAATTAGAGACTAAGTGTGGTGGAAAACAATCCCATGAAGGGCCCTGAATTTAAAGTGAAGTTCTTCTGCATTTCATATGCACAGAGGGGCATGGTTTTTTTTTTTGAGCAGCGATGTGATCCAAACACAGCTGCGTATTTAGAAAATTAAAGTGACTGTTTTGATTTTGTGGAGAGGTAAGGAAACAAGATAGAAATCTATTTAAATAATCCAAACAGGCATGTGAATTAACTTGATTGGGATGATATGTTTTGTAATATTTCTGGAGATGTGAATTTAATTTAAGGGAACTCTGGAATAAGAAGACAAGATCAATATTAAGTAGATGAGATTTTTAAGTAGTACCTTGTTTGACTGAATTTCCTCTTATATGTTTAAGGACATAGTACCAGGGAAAATGGCAAGTAATGACATTGTCCTTTCCTTAAAACTTTGATGTGAATGTAATTGATCTCTAAATTAAATGTGATTTATTTTCTAAAAAGTCACTTTTCTTGCTTTAAAAAAAAAGTTTTTTTTTTCCATCTTGATTAAAAGGGTGTTGTAGACACAGTTCATTATGTGTGAAGAAACTGGTCCAGCATAATCTCTGTGGCTAGGTCAAAGACAGATGTAAATTTCTTGATGACTCAGTGGATTCTCCAAGTCCTGCATTTTGTGTTCGAAAAATGCATTTTTGATAGGACTGAGGGCATATATTCTTTAATGCACACATATATACACATAGCCTCACATTTAAGAAGTGTCCTCATGTCCACATTCTTTAATTGAATAAACAGGAGTTTTGATATAACAGAACTATTACATGATATTCCAAAAATAATAATAATGAATGCTACATGAAAAATAGAAGCTGACTATTTTTATTATTATACAATAATCACTACCTTAATATTTATACTGTGTGTACATTCATAGTGGATATGCTGTCTTAAATTGTCCAATTTACCTATGCTCACAATAATGAGGTGCTTGCCAGATGCTCCAGCTAAAAATGTTGGTTGCAGCGAAAGCTGGGAGCAAATATTAGTCATCTGTCAGCTTCTTCAGGGTTTGGATCAGCTAGAGAAGGTCCTTTACTGCAATTGGCTTTCCATCTCAGGATGGCTTACACAGTGACTAAGTTCTAAGTACTTATAAAAACTGGACATATTCACCCAACCAGTGGCAACAATACAGCATTTTTTTTCCTGCAAAGCTTTCCATGAGATCAAAACTGCCTTTGTTCTGCACTGTGGTTCATTTTCTTTCTATGTTGATCTTACATATCGCTATCTTCTTTGACGGCTTATCCCAAAACCCAATAAGAACACTACATGAAAAACCCCATAGTTGTATTTGCTTCCCGGGACCTGAAATTCTAGAGCCACCATTTATTAGATGATATTAATACAACAAATCTTCCCCATGTATCTCTCCATAAAAGCTCTGCTTTAAATTATTTAAGTTAATATCCAGGTCAATGAGCTCTTTTGAAACACCCAATAAAGAAGCCCTGTCCTCCGTTATCTTAATCTTGCACTAGTGCCTTGGAAATGAGAGATAAAAGACTCCATACTTTACTGTGCTTTGCAGGCATGGAATAGATAGTAATATCATTTTCCAAGCAACTAAACATTTAATAACTCCAATATGCTTTCTCTATTGTTTAGTATTTCCAACCATCAAATAGACAGCTTGAAATATACCATAGATACTGGAATCGAAATGTTTCCCAACACCAGTTCATAAAAGTTTTTAGAAACAACATTAATAAAGAATAACAATATTTACAGAAATAATATTAGTCAAAAGTAATTTGTCTGCTTTTCTTTCAAAGAGGACTATCTTTGTCTAACTATAATGCTTAATTTTGATGAATTTAATATCATTTGTTATATTTTGCCTCAAATCAAGTCTAGTTGACATTGACGGGCAGTTCTAATATTTTACAAACAACTGGATGCAAACTCATTAAAGCTTTATAATGTGCTGTGCCTCAAAATTATAAAATAAATAGAGTGGAACCAAGACCACATAAAGCTAAGCACATTTACCAATGAATTACACTTTTAGCCAGAATTCATATGATTCTATTGAGAAATCACAGCTTTCAAAAATCAAAATTACAATTAAAGTTACAAAATATATATTAAAGTTATAACCCTCAGGACCTTTGAATATGAGTTACCATAGGAACAAGGACTTCACAAGGGCAGTTATGTGTAAATGAGAAATTAAAGTGGATTCTAATCCAACGTGATCATATTTGGTGCCCTTTTATTATGGGAAATTTGGGCAAAAGTACAGAGCCCTGACTAGGAGGAAATGTAATTTCACATGATTTTGGGTGATCCTGAAAGACTTTTTGGGATGGTAACAGTGGTAGAACATGAGGATTTGAGGTTTCAGAGTTGTAAGGCCATGTTCACATCTTGATCTGCAAAACACTGCCATCTAGAACTCCAAGATGATAGATGTCTATTGTTTTAAGCCATTGTGCTTCTAGTCTATGGCAATTCCAGAAAGCTAATCCACAACCCAGAATTTAAATGCACAGATATGTGTGCAGATGAATGTTCCCAGACAGAAGCTGAACCTTCTGGAAGGCTCAAGAACTGATTAGAACTTTCGTGTTTTTGGAAGTTTGGGAATATAAGAAGTCTAGATTCTGGTTGTAAATTATTGTGGACTATCTTAGCCTCCTGAAATAACCATCCCTTGTCCGAACTTGTGTGGGACCTAACTTCCTATGAATAAAAAAGTAAAGGCCATTTTTGAAATACAGCAACTGAGTACATAACAGCCCATTAGCTTACAGCAACGCAAGAGCTGAGAATGGCATCAGACCACAACTTGGGTTATAGCTGAGATTTTTCTTCTTAACTGTCTTTCATTACCAACAGTATATTTGAAGTGTCTCAATTTGTTACTTTCTTTGTTTTGTTGCTATAAAAACTTCATGAAAAAACTTCAGTGTTGAGATATGGAATTAGAAGTAACAAAAACCTGTGTTCACAAGTCATGGTTACATACCTTTGAAACCAAAATAAGATGTCTTGTCTCCTCTCCGCTGAGGTAAGAGCTCTGTGCAATCCTGTGTTTGATTTCACAAATTGCATCTAATTATCTGAACATGAGACACACATGTTAATATCCATGTGAAAATAAGTATTGTATGGAAATGGTTTTAAAGTCACTAGTGAACAATCTAGTCCTACTTCATGACACTCTATATTTACATGCATTTTATAAAAAACATTGTGTATGTTTTACGTTTGTTTGTTTTGTCATCTTTGACACAAGCTAGAGTTATCTAGGAAGAGGAAACCCCAACCAAATAAATGCCTCCATCAGACTAGAAAAGAAATTGTAAAGAAATGTGAGGCATTTTCCTGATTAAAAATTGATGGCCCAAGGACAAGCCTACTTTGGATAGGGGCACCTCTGGACAAGTAGTTGTGGGTTATATAAGAAAGCAAGATGAACAAGCTATGTTCAAGCAAGGTAGTAAATTGTATTCCTTCATTTTTCCAGTCACTGCTGCTAATTGAGTTCCTACTCTGGCTTCCTTTAATGACGGGCTCTGATCTAGACATGAAGACCAAATAAATTCTTTTCCAGGTGTCATTCTGAGCCTGATAATCTTTTTATGTCATCACATAATAATGTAAAGAAAAGTGTTGGCCTTCCATCATTGAGATAGAATATAAGAGGTATACAAAAACATATAGAGGGTCCATTATAAACACATTTATACTGATAAATATCTCTGCTATGAGATGCTAAATGTTTGTTAGAAATTTGCTTTACCTCATACAAAAGAGGGACAGAGATGGTTTCTGTGACAACACCCACCCTCCCTCAAAGAAGGAAAAACCCTGACAGAAAGACTTCAAAGAAAAATCTTTACAATTGCGATGAGGATGCTGAAATGTAGCACTGTACAGTTGATGGTTTCTGGTTGGGTTATGAGGTGGGGAGGACTCAATTTTCTTTAAGGAGCTGGTAACTGGGAGTGTGACCATGCTCCAGTTAGTATATGGATAATACAAACTGTACTTTTTTTCCTAGGGGATTCAGAGGGTCACAATAGTGCAGGATAAACCTTGGAGGTTTTGGGAGTGGATGTAATTGGGGTCCATGATATGAAATATCTAAATAATCAATAAAATATTATAAAAAGAATAAATAGCAGCTTGTCAATAGGAGACAAAGCACATCCATTATAAGCACTGCCCTTTTCAGAAAATGGCCCTGGGACAGTCCTGAGAATGAGTCTTCAGATTTGGGGAATTGTATGTTTCACAGTTTGAATTCAATAGTAATTTCATTGCTGTCCCAAAATTTTCAGGCCATGCACCAAGAGATCATGTGTTGGCAAGTACAGCACTTCAAGGACATTGGACCACCTTCTTTCTCACACAAAATAGCACTCAAGGTTCAAAGAGCAAAGTAAAATATTTGAATTTTATTACAACCACACTATATTACGTTACACAACAATATACACTTTAACATCTTTATTACCTTATATATTTATTTAATATTAGAATTATTCTTATTCTTCAAGACACACCTTAGTTCTCACATCACTGAGAACCCTCCTAAGGATATTGTGATGACAGTGATTTCTTAATACTTTTAAAATTCCCCGTTCATAAATTACATTAATTACTTTTGGGGATGACATGATACTGACCTTAGAGTTGACTGTAAAAGGTAAACTGTCACACTCTGTGGCTTATGAAGTAATATGATCTCTGATCAAATTTTATCTTTTATTAGAATATGGTAAAGTAGTAGTCACTTGAAGAATCAGACATGGAAGAACCATAAGAGTTTATACATTGAAAATGAAGCAGGATGTGGATGCTTGGAGCCAACCATTATACTGAGCTTGGGGACCCTGGTGGGGGAGTTGGCAGAAGGACTGGAAGAGGGGAGAGAAATTGCAACCCCATAGGAAGAACAATGTAGCCTGTCCGGACTACCCAATGCTCCCAGGGGCTAGACCACAAAACAAGGAGTGTACAGGGAGGGATCCATGGCTCCAGATACATATGGAGCAAAGGATGGCATTGTCTGACATCAATGGACAGGGAAGGCCTGCTCCAGTGGAGGTTTGATGGCCCAGCTTAGGGGGTTGCTGGAGTGATACAGCAGGAGATGGCAGGTGGCAGCACCCTCATAGAGGCAAAGTGGAGGGGGAGAGGGAGATGTGGGATGGGGGAGGGTTTTGGAGCCACGCTCAAAACAGTCAACAATTTGAGATAACAATTGTAACTATCTGGATATTCATTGTGTTTTAACATTCATCCATCTTGACACCTGAAAGTCTTTCAACATGATGAAAGCTGTTCAATGTTTTTTCATTAAGTGATGTTTAGCAATTCTCATTTAGCCAAATTACACATCAGTAATCCTGTACACATCCCTTCATGGGGGAGGGACTTATGCTGTCAAGAACTGCCTCTGTTATAAATGTTCTTTAAGAAAGAGTATTTTTACCTTGTCTGTGTATCATCAAAAAACAATACACTAAATGTGTCTGGGATATGGAATAGGATAAGATATGACTTTTGATCTAAGGCTTCAATGTGCTTTCATCCTCAGATGAATAAAAATGAATGTTTTCATTAGGATTTCCATTGCTGGGAAGAGACACTATGGCCAAGGCAACTTGTGTAAAGGCAAACATTTAATAGGAGCTGGATACAGGTCCACAGGCTTAGACCATTATCATCATGGAAAGTAGCATGGAAGCTTTCAGGCAGACATAGTACTGAAGGAACTGAGAGTTGTACATCTTGATCTAAAGGAATTCATGAGGAGACTGGAATTCCACACTGGGTGGAGCTTGAGCATACGATACCTCAAAGCCTTCCCTCCACAGTGACACACTCCTCTATCAAGGTCACCCCTATTCCTACAAAACCACACCTCCTTTTATGTTTTTACAGTACAATCATTACCCCTTTCCAAGTCTGCCTTCCCACAGTTTCACATCCCATTTCTCCTCTCCTCTGTCTCCAAGGTGATATCCCTATCACTAACCCTATCCCCCAACCACCTCCCCTCTATTCCCTGGGGCCTCAAGTCTCTCAAAGTTTAGGTGCAGTTTCTCTCACTGAGGCCAGACCAGGACATCCTCTAGTGTATATGTCGAGAGGCCATGTACCAGCTAGTGTATCCTGCCTGGTTGAAAGGGCACACCTCTTAATAGTGCCACTCTCTATTGGCCAAGCATTCAAACTCATGAATCTATAGGGAATTTTTTGGAATGATTTTCACTATAGTCCAACTAATCCAACAATGGCTAGCTGTGAATAAAAAGTCCAAGAACCTAATAGTTGCTCAGCTCCATAAAATTGGGTTTTCATTTGCTCTTCTGAATAAGCTGGAATCCAGAGTAAGTAGGTTCCACTGGATGTTCTGACAGAGTACAAGCAGGCACAGAATAATTCCTTCCTTCCTCCATTACCCTTATATTGACCTTTATAGAAGGTATGGCCCAGATTAAAAAAGGTGTTCCTCAAGATCTAACTTAAAGGTATGTGTTAATCCAGGTCACAAGCATATGCCATCCCACCTCAAGATCTGGATCAAAAACTTGTGTTTTCCCAACTTAGGATCCAGTTCAAAGACATGTCTTCTGTTTCAGGATACAGATGACAAGTGTAACTACCATTTCTAGATTGTAGTTCATTCCAGAGATAGTCACATTTACAACCAAGAATAGTCGTCACAATGAGTAAACAATAAAAAAAATCAAAATCAAAAACAAAAGCAAAAAACAGTGATAAGTTAATATGTCATTTGTTGAAAGCATACATGATTTGAAAGGTCTATGGTTTAAGGGTCACTGACATATTTATCCACTAGGTTAAAAGATTTATTGAAGAATTATTAATGACATGAAAAGACATAATGCTAATAGACAGGATATGAGGGACTTGGAAGTAACTTCAAGCTCACAAAACAGGATGGATGTCTCATTTCATAGGTTTCAGAGAGAGGAGAGGATCTCATGACACTCTGTAGTCATGGTCAATATTTCATTTTCATTTGGTGGGGAGGTTACAAGGACAAAGGGAGGGTACAAAGGGATAGAGAGATGAGTGAGATCAAGGTGTATGGTGTAGAATTTACAAACAATAAAATTTTAAATTTAAGAAGAATTTACTTTATGATTACATATTAAAATTATATTTAGATGTACTATGCTAAGTAAAATACAATAAAACCAGTCTCATTTTTTCTAATAAAAAGAATGGACTACATATGAATAATCTTGTCTGTAATGCAAAAGAAATTAGTGGAGTAATCTTTGAGTTCATAAATAATCTCATGTCTGATATCTAAGGAGCCTAAGGTAGATATTAGCTATCATTACTGTAGTCACGTTCACATCATTGTGTCTGATACAGCATCTACCTAAACAACCAAAGCTGCCAGGTAAGTTTGGGATCTGCCTTTTCAGCCTCCCAAGGGCTGGGTTATGGCAGAAATGGGGTACCATACCTTGCTGTAAAGTGCTTTAGGATGTGGGCATTCAATTAGAAAAGTAATGATGACAAGTATTCAAGTAGATTTTTAAAAGGTTCCTTTCCTTCTGAAATCTTTTATTAAGTCATCATTGCACATATTAAGATATCATTTACTTCCATGCACCATTCAATAATCTCAATTATTTTTGCTGCTTTCACTTCCAGTCCATAGAAATGCAATCAGATATTAATGACATGGTAAGGGATTTTAAACAGATTAATTTCTCCATTTCAGAGAGTTTTATTTTTATGTTGTTCTTGTTATTTCAGCTCAGACATTACATCTCAGAATAAAAATCAATTTCTCAAAATTGATGTGCTGGCTTCATAGAAAAGTAGAATAGCAATTTTTAGGTCATTTTTACCTCCAGTGCAATAACGATTCAGATTTTGTGTTTATTTATTCTCGACATGCCAGGTTTGGACTTTTCACCTTATTGAATTATCTTTATCCTTGTTACACTAATACAGGGGATAAAAGTTGAGTAGAACAAGCCATTTCTTAGTCTTTGCTCATAATCTAACCTTGGTGACAATTCTGTGACTATCCATACATAACTTCTCGAGGGTATAATATCTGTAAATATTAAATATAATCTTAGACGTTTTTATTTCTCCTATTTGGAAATAGATTTTAGAACTTTCTTTCTCTTTTCAGTAAGAAAACACAATGTTTACTAAGATTAGTACATAGATATAACCATTCTTGTTAGGACTATTAGGTCAATGATAAGTACTCTAGACTTCCATTTTGTGCATAGGAAAACTAAACATATTATTCTGATATCTTCTAGTTGTAATTGAAATGATTCATGTAGATTTGCAAATCTTTGTTATAGAAATGATTATACCCATTTCGCTTACATACTATCTAATATTGTACCTCAACACAATCCAGTTGGGGAAGCAAGGAATTATGGACGTTGGTGGAGTAACAAATTCTTGGAGCAGAATCTGATGATACTTCAGACACTAATGTTTCAGCAAAAATTCTCAAAACGCTTGTCAGTGTTAAGTATGATCCAAAGAGCAGCTTGGACTTGCAACTATTAGACTGAAGACAAACCAGAAGCAATGCTTTTAACTAGCCACAAACCTAGTATGTAAATTAACTATTGTGGATTAAATTCACTGTCCCTGGTCTTAGTCAAAAAAAAAATAGCTAAAAAAAAGATGGGGTAAAATTATGGAAATATGGGAGGTTAGGAAGGCTGGAGATAGATCAAATTCTATGCTTACAAAACCCTTTAACTTGGGCAAAGACAAAAGTGACAGTGACATGGTTAAATGTTTAGCATTTGTCTTGAGGAGATGGGACAGTTTTCAGCTCACCTCAGTACAAACACAGGCAGACTAAGACTCCAGGTGACCAATTCTTTCTGTATTCCCATTTCACCTCCCTTGCTCCTTCCTGCAAAGTGTATTCATCTAGACTTCTATTGTCTCATCGGAAGATCTTTGAAGGTTCTGATCCCAAGTGCTATTTGACTAGGAAGATGCTCTACAGAAGGACCATGCACTTGATTATCTCCAAGTTAATCTGGTTCATTCCTGAACGAGAGTCCTCAAGACTCAGGACATTCTAAGTGTAAACATTCCCTCCAGGAAGGAGGCTAGAAGCTCAATATGACTTAGGAAGTAAATAATTTGCAAGTTTCAAGAAGTTTCTAAAACTAACAAGATGTTCAGTAACCAAGTCAAGGTAATTGAAGTAATAAACCGCTGTTGGAGGAGAGATTCAAGTCACCTGAGCTACCTGGAGGAGACTCTGTCCCCAGTCTGCTATCTGTAATCCATACAAGGGTTACAGCTTTTGGAAGTTATTACTCCTGTTCCGATTTTGTTTTGTTGCTGTAGTTGCCTTTGAAATACCCTTTATCCTGTAGGTAAACCCTCATCTACATCCCTATATGTAACTACAAAAAACCTCAGTTGCTTACCAAGTTAGACTTTGGTGTAACCATTGCTGTAAGAATATGATGTTACAGTCTAGCTGCTATTAAAGCCTCAATCCCTGATACAATACTCCCCTATTACAGACAGGCAGTCTAGTGAACCTGTAGGTAATAGACTTATAAACACTAAGCTATATCAAAACATATATTGGTAACTATATATCCTGAACCTCAACCCCTACCTTGCCTTCTGTCATGGAATTAGAAAAACTAACTGTAGATTCCTACTCTAAAACCTCCGTGCCCACCAAGAGGTCTAATAACAGAGTCTTGCTTCTTCTAATTGGGTACAGATAGCCTCTCTTCAGAGACTCCACCATACTTTCAGTCTTCATGCTTTCAGTTCTGGAGTTTGCCCTTCCCTCAGAGGCCTCATCATAATGTCTGTTTCTGTATGGAATCAATAACTCTACTGATGAATTACACTTATCCATCTCAGTGCCACTCTGGAACCACCAACCACCTTCTGAGTCCTTTGTTCTGCCATCAGTATGTTCTCTATCTGAGATGATATCTTCTGTTTGTTTTCATCTACCCTCAAAAAGTGAGACAACACAGAAGGTATCTTGAGCCATGTGAGGTGATTTTTCAGTTTTCTACTAAAACTGAAACACTACTGAAGGTCTACTGAAGCACTAAATTAATTTAAGTATTTAGATATCTAAGAATTTTAAAAATATTAGGTTATTGAGGATGAGGACAACCCTATAGAGGTTCAGCAGGCTCAACTAACCTGAACTCCTGAGATCGCTCAGACACTGAGCCATGATCCAGGCAGTAGACATTAGCTAGTACAAGGCCCCAACATACATACATCAGAGGACTGCCTGGTCTGACCTTAGTGAGAGAAGAAGCACCTAACCATCCAGAGATTGAGGCCCCGGGCAGTGGGGATGCCTGTCAGGTTGGGTTGATTTGGGAGTGGCCATGGGGGTGGGTACAGTCTCTTGGAGATAGGAAAGGAGGAATGGAATGAGAAACTATCAGAGGGAGGACTGGGAGGGGATAACGACTAATGACTAGACTATAATACAAATATATATATATATATATATGTATATATATATCAGGCTATGAGAATTTATTTCTAAGTCAAACTCAACAGAATAAATTTCCCACCCCTCATAACAATTAAGTTTCTATTTAAGTACATCCCCTACTTACCTAGGTGTAATGACTGGAAGGGCCGACAGAACTTGAACCAATTTTGGGTGCATCCTCAGTAAGGTGAAAATGTGGCCTTTAGTAACTTTTTAGGGAGAATCCCACATTTAATATTTTGTGGATATGCACAGTAGTACAGGCATATGATTAAAACCTGACACAACATACAAAAAGATGTGCTAAATAGAGAAATGATTGCATGTTCAAGTGTATCAATCAAAATAGGGAACCATTCAGACTATGCTCCTTAGGAAGCAACTCTTTTCTCTCTTGAACCTGTGAAATAACTAAAATAATAAAAGATATTCAAGTATTTTCACTAATATGGACCACTGTCAAAATTAGAAGTATATTCCTCTTATCTTTACTATCAATTTGATACAATTAAAATTATCTTGCTTCTTCTGCAAGTCGGTGTTCTTCCCTAGATATGCCCAGTCCAGGTTCCAACTAATGGTAACACCATCACTTGCATCTAGTAATAAGTTCTCCAAACACTTTGCATGCCACCAATTGCAAAAAGAAAAAAACAATCACTGGATTATGAACCACTGCAATCATTTTTAATGGAAACATAAGTTACCACAATTTGGTGGTTTGAAATATTACTTTAATAGCTCAACTGTTCTATGGTCCAAATCCCAATGTTATGTCACTGGGCTAAAAGCAAAGGCTTAACAAAGTTATGTTTCCATTTCCAAACTGGCAGCATCCCCAAGTCTGTTCTTCATATTCAAAGCCAAACAGTCTCTTCAATATATTCTGAAAATAATCTTTCTTAATTTTGCTCTTGGTTTCTTCTAAACCTGTTTTATTTTGACATTGTATACTCATAAATAACCCAAGAGATTATTTGTATTTTAAAGCCATCTGGCTAGGAACTTTAATTCCATCTCTAACTCCATCGATTCCAGAGAAAAGTGTGTGGACATCTTTGGGGGCTAGTATTTTGTCCATTGTCTGCCACAACTACTTCTACATTATGCTCTGAATAAGACATCAAAATGACAATATACAAATTTAGAGTTGATTTTCCATGAGCAAGTTTGTGTATACAAAATAAATCTTGATAAAAACCATTCTAAAACTGACAATACTTATCCTGGTAAATACCTTTAGCATGTGACCAGGAGATTCACTTGGTCGTACTATTTATTGGTTTTGTTTCCTGGGAAAGAAAATCTTTTAAAGGGTAAGAATAGATGTCTGGCATACTGCTTTTCAATGGGGTATTATGGATCATTGAAATCTTACCTCATGTGATTCATGAATTAGGGACTATACTATACTATACAATACTATACTATAATATACTAACATTTGTGATTCCCAATATGTATAAATATATATTGATCTTTTAAATATTTTCCCTCCTAATTAGCCTCTTCTACTCATAAGAATAACACCAACAACACTTTTTAAAAACTTTTTCATTTATTTACATTCCAGCCATTGCCCCACCTCCCGATCCCCTTCCACAGTTCCCCATCACATTCCTCCTCCCCCTTGCCTCTGAGAAGGTGCTTCCTTCTACCTCTCCCCTTCAAGTATCCCCCCTTCCCTGCGGCCTCAAGTCTCCAAGGATTAGGTGCATCTTCTCCCACTAAAGCCTCACCAGGCAGTCCTCTCCTTGATTTGTGCCGGGGTCCCACCACCAACACTTTTCATGCATAAATATCAAGTATAGAACTTATTTATGAGACAATGATATTAAATATCATGTAGATGAGAAATACTGAGGTACATATCCCATATGTGATATATATATATATATAATCTTATTGATAAGTACATGTTTTTTTTTTCTTTTGGCCACATGATTCTAAACTTAACCCCCAATCCAATGAGTAAGAAAATTATATGAAAAAAAAAAGTCATGAGATAATTAAAAGAAAAAGTTATTCAATAACCCTCTGTTTTACCTCTCTTAAAGATCAAGGGCATGCGCTTTCTAAAGCTGTTTTCTTTAAATGAAAGATATCAGTTTCTGCATGGAATATTTGAGGGAGTATCACTATTTGTTATTTTTCATTAAGATGAATAAAGTTATAATTGACATGGGAACAAACTCAAAGAAATTGATTAGTCTTATTAAGATATCCACCAGTTAGTATTCATTTAAG
The DNA here is from genome assembly GCF_011064425.1 of Rattus rattus. NCBI lineage: Eukaryota > Metazoa > Chordata > Mammalia > Rodentia > Muridae > Rattus > Rattus rattus. Next base: position 47,630,297 of record NC_046166.1, on the reverse strand, counting down.
AATAGTATGTCTTTGGAATAGAAAGTAAAAGTGATGAATATAAATTTCTTATCCAGAAAATTCATATCTATGTGTTTTCTACTTTGTTTCCTTCCCCAATTAATTCAAGATTGCCAATCAATAACCTCAGTTAATTATTTAAGTTCTTTTCAGTTCTTGTCTATAGGAATTTAATCATGTATTTAACTCAACACTCTGCTAGTGACAGGTTCGAAGGACCATCCCAATAACTATATTTACCTATGATCAATCAATTCCTTCACTTAAAATCGTTTGCCATTTTACAAGATTTCTCTAGATCTGAGGGTAGAATCATCTATTTATTTCCTTATTTATTTATTTAAGCATGACTTCCTCTCTGAATTAAGACATCAACGTTACTGCAGAGAAATCTAAAAGTGTTTTAGCACATATGCCCAATTAAAAATGACCTAAATTAATGAAAATGTTATCATAGTAATGATATAGGAGATGCACTATGTTGGGGGAAGTGTTCTGTATATTTTTCTTTTGGAACAACTGGAGAAGGTTAGATGCTTTTATGTTGAAGGTTTGATCATTATTTAAAACAACATGTTTTGCAGACAACTTATTCCTGTTTCACAAAGATGACTGTATCTTCATTTCATATAAGCTGGCAGATTGACTCTTGGATACAGCTGAGGTAAAGCTTTGGAGAGCTATAGATATTCTTGGTTACCTGTGGCACCATGAGATCAAAGAATCCTTGGTCATGGAAAGTAGGCTTCTCAGCGACAGAAATGGTGACACAATGAAAGGGACATCCAAGAGGAGAGACAGGTGACCTGAACTGCTGACTTTGAAGGTGGAAGAGCCACTAGCTGAAAAGGTGAGTCCTCGGCAAAAACAAAGAAATTGATTCTCCCCCTAGAGCTTCCAGAAGAATCAATTCTGCCAATACCTTGATTTCATTCCAGAAATGCTGATTTTGGATTTCTGACTTCCAAAACTATAAAAGATAAATTTGTGCTGTCAGCAACTAAGTTTATGGCATTTTGCTAAAGCAGATATAGAAAGCTAATAGAGTTAGGCCATTATTGATAAATTACCTATTCTAAGGGACATTTCCAAGGAAGTTTTCAAAAAAGAAGTATGTTCTCTCCTCTTTATTTCTCTTTATTATTTTTCTTTATTATTTCAGGCTCCTGGCTTCTGGAAAGGTGAAAAAGAATAATATGAATAATAAAAAGAGCAAATATGATTTCTGAGAATTTTATGTTTATTCATGGATGTACAGTAGACATGAGGCAAAACCTAAGAGTCCCTGTTCACTGTGCTGGATAAAAAAGTATGACCTAAACTCTCCCTCCTGTTCCAAATTCAATCAGAAGTTGTATATTCAGAGAGCTATAAGTAAGTACTACACACCTGTGGATCAAACACAGAAATGTTATCTTACAGATCTGGGGTATTGAAGTTGGTGATCCAGAGTCATTTTTCCTTTGAAAGTTCTATAGAGGAATATCTGAGGAATATCTCAGTGTTCAGTAGTTCCAAACTCTGACTTCTAGATGAATCACATCAGCCCCATTGCTATCTATAGATCTTCACGTGTTCCTTACTGTGTGTCCTTTGCTAGGTTCAAATTTCTTCTTTTAAAAAAAAACACTGAGTATACTGCAATATGACACATGATCCAGGGCTTCATTTTAACTTGATTATGTTTGTCACAATTCTTTTTCAAAATAAGATCTCATTATCAAATTCTGCTTGTCAAGACCTTAGCATCTTTGGGAAAATGCAAGATATTGTTAAACACAAATCATGTTGAGAGTTGGATTAAAAAATGTATATTAAAGAATGTCATGCACACACTATTGTTAATGGTCCTGCTCATTCCTAAAGACCTATGTCATGTCAATACAATAGGTTTTTCTATATAAAGGATCATTTGAAATGTATCCATAACCACAAAATATTAATACTATTCAATTTTTGTATTTTTTGCTCTTCTAGGATATGGTTCAAATATCTTTTAAAAAGGAAACATTTGCCATCGTGCATTGTAGCCTCCTTCAGCTTTGACATTTCTGTTTGGAAATATTCAGGATAAATTTTAAGTAAATTTATTTAATAATGTGTCTTTTCTATTTTATATGCATAGATTCAAATATTTCCAAAGATAATGACTAAGCCAAAAATGTGAAGCTGATTTTAATCAAGTTTAGTTGGTTAACAAGAAAGGATAAGTAGACTTGCCTTCAATTTTGATAAATTTATAGTGATCATTTCTGAATATGTATGTTCTGTCCCAACATTTGAGGAAAAGTTATAATGACTGTATTATTATGGCTTCAATGAAGCTTTTCGTTATTATTGGCTATATATTACAAGCAATTAAAATTTTTATTTGAAACTATGCTTGAAACAAAATAAGTCAAAAGCATTCCATGAAGATCAGGGACTAAAAAAGGCTGCCCACTCTCTCCCTACTTATTCAGTATAGTGCTCAAAGTCCTAGACAGAGCAATCAGACAATGGAAGGAGGTCAAAGGGATACGAATTGGAAAGGAAGAAGTCAAAATATCACTATTTGTAGATGATATGATAGTACACTTAAGTGACCCCAAAATTTCCACCAGAGAACTACTTAACCTGATAAACAACTTCAGCAACGTGGCTGGGTATAAATTAACTCAAACGAATCAGTAGCCTTTCTCTACTCAAAGGATAAACAGGCTGAGAAAGAAGTTAAGGAAATGACACCCTTCACAATAGTCCCAAATAATATAAAATACCTCGATGTGAGTTTAACCAAGCAAATGAAAGATCTGTATGACAAAAGCTTCAAGTCTTGAAGAAAAAAATTAATGATCTCAGAAGGAAAGACCTTCCATGCTCATGGATTGGCAGGATTAATATAGTAAAAATGTCCGTTTTGCCAAAAGCAATCTACAGATTCAATGTAATCCCCATCAAAATTCCTACTCAATTCTTCATAGAGATGGAAAGAGCAATTTTCAAATTCATTTGGAATAACAAAAAACCCAAGATAGTGAAAACTATCCTCAACAATAAAATAGCTTCTAGGAGAATCACCATCCCTGGCCTCAAGCAATATTACAGAACAATAGTGATAAAAACTGCATGGTATTGGTACAGAGAGAGGCAGGTAGATCAGTGGAATAGAATCAAAGACCCAGAAATAAACCCACACACCTATGGTCACTTTATCTTTGACAAAGGAGCTAAAACCATACAATGGAAAAAAGATAGCATGTTCAGCAAATGATGCTGGTTGAACTGGAGGTCAACATGTAGAAGAATGCAAATCTATCCATTCTTATCACCCTGTACAAAGCTTAACTCCAAGTGGATCACGGACCTCCATATCAAACCAGATACACTCAAACTAGTAGAAGAGAAAGTAGGGAAGAATCTCAATGACATGGGCACTGGGGAAAATTTCCTGAACAAAACACCAATGGCTTATGCTCTAAGATCAAGAATCGACAAATGGGATCTCATAAAACTGCAAACCTTCTGTAAGGCAAAGGACATGGTTGTTAGCACAAAATGGCAACCAACAGATTGGAAAAGATCTTTACCAATCCTACATCTGATAGAGGGCTAATATCCAAAATATACAAAGAACTCAAGAAGTTAGACTTCAGAGAGCCAAAATAACCCAATTTAAAAATGGGGTTCAGAGCTAAACAAAGAATTCTCAGCCGAGGAATATTGAATAGCTGAGAAGCACCTAAAGAAATATTCAACATCCTTAGTTGTCAGGGAAATGCAAATCAAAATCATCCTTATATTCCACCTCATAACAGTCAGAATGGCTAAGATCTAAAACTCAGATGACAACAGATGCTGGTGAGGCTGTGGAGAAAGAGGAACACTCCTCCATTGTTGGTGGGATTGCAGACTGGTACAACCATTCTGGAAATCAGTCTGGAGGTTCCTCAGAAAATTGGACATAGTACTACCTGAAGACTCAGTTATACCACTCCTAGGCATATACCCCAAAAAAGTTCCAACATATAACAAAGACATATGCTCCACTATGTTCATAGCAGCCTTACTTATAATAGCCAGAAGCTTGAAACAACCCAGATGTCCTTCACCAGAGGAATGGATACAGAAAATGTGGTACATCTACACAATGGAATATTACTCAGCTATTAAAAACAATGACTACATGAAATTCTTAGGCAAATGGATGGAACTAGAAAATATCATCCTGAGTGAGGTAACCCACTAACAAAAGCACACACATGGTACATACACACTGGTAAGTTGATTTTAGTCCAAAAGCTGAGAACTACCCAAGGTAAAATTTACAGACCACATGAACTCAAGAAGATGGAAGACCAAAGTGTGGATGCTTCAGTCCTTCTTAAGAGGGGGAGCAAAATACTCATAGGAGGAAATACAGAGATAAAATGTGGAGCAGAATCTGAAGGAAAGGCCATTCTGAGACTGCCCCACCTAGGGATCCAGCCCATATACACTCACCAAACCCAGACACTATTGTTGCCAAGAAGTACATGCTGAAAGGAGCCTGATATAGCTGTCTCCTGAGAGTCTCTACCAGAGCCTGACAAATCAAGGGAGATGCTTGCAGCCAACCATTGGACTGAGAACAGGGTCCCCAGTGGAGGAGTGAGAGAAAGGACTGAAGGAGCTTGAGGGCTTGCAATCTCATAGGAAGAACAACAATATTAACCAACCAAACACCCCAGAACTCCCAGAGACTAAACCACCAACCAAAGAGTACACATGGGGGTGGGGGACACATGGCTCCAGCTGGATATATAGCAGAGGATGGCCTTGTGTGGCATCAATGGGAGGAGAGGCCCTTGGTCCTGTGAAGGCTCGATGCCACAGTGCAGGGGAATGCCAGAATAGGGAGGCAGGAGGGAGGAGGTGGGTGGGGGAGCACCCTCCTAGAAGTGGGGGGGGATATAGTATAGGGTGAGGGGAAATCGGAAAAGTGAATAACATTTGAAATGTAAATGGTGAAAATACCCAATTTAAAAAAAGACATTTACAAAAATTATTACCTTATGTATGTTTCCAATAAACTCTTCTAAGGATTCATCAAGCAGACATCTAAATACAAAAACAGTTGATCTCTTTCCCTTTGTGTCTGCATTTTCATATCAGCCAGAAATAGTCAAAGCCAAAGGAAGTTCTGTCTTCTGCCTTTTGATCTTCAAATTGAATCTACTCTATGTTTGTATTTTACTGTGTCTCTTCTGTGACCATTATTTACTTGTTCATGGGAAGTAGAACTAATTAATCTATATAGTCAGTTAAAGATGAATCATCATGTACATTTGCATTGGCTTCAAGATACTGCAGAAGGAATCTGTTTGGTCCTCTTAACAGCCACACCAATGTCTAGCCATTGCCTAGATCAATACACAGGCTTAAGAAGTATTGATTATATGGAAAACAGCAGGATGTCAGTGAGGAAATTGATTAATTCAAAGCATGGACAAGTACTTTTGACTAAAGGTCTAAACCTGTATTTTGCATACAATGATCAATATTTGAGTTTTACAGAAATGTATGATTTCTCTGTTTGCAGGAGTATGTATGGATAATCAATGTCAGACACGTCATTGAGGGAACTACCTGAACATGGGTCATGACTTTCTTCTTTTAATACAACAACAGCAAATTTATTATTATATAATAAATTATGAATAATAATATTTATTAATATAGTAACTACCATTATATACATATTAAATTTACCTGGCTTTATCATTATATCTTAAGTTGATATTTAGTCACGGCAGTGTTCTAATGTTAAGAGTTTTATTAGTAAGAATCTTTTTTATTAATCATTCCATTCATTTAAATCTCAAATGATATCCCACTTCCTAACTACCCCTCCACAAACCCCCAATCCTACATCCACCCTTGCCTCCCTCCCCTTTGCCTCTATGAGCTTGTTCCTCAACCACTCACCACCCACTCTCTCTTGCCCCACTGCTTCAACATCCCCCTATGCTGGGGCATGAAACATCCACAGGACTAAGGGCCCCCTCCCATTGATGTCAGACAATGCCATCCTCTGCTACATATGTACCTGGAGCCATGGATCTCACAGAACCTCTTCTCAGCAATGCCTATAGCTAATTAAACCTTTGGGACAAACCTTGTGAATCTTGGACATTGTAGGGATTTCCTGAGACTTACGAGTTATTTATAAGCCTCAGTATCTGGGTTAATTTCTGAGTTTTTGCAAGCCTCCCTTCTGGGTGGGTTGTTCCATTTCAGAGGACACTGCTGTAGGACACACGAATGACAAAAAAAAATGGACACATTAATTGCATGGAGGACATTTGCCACAAAATGACCATACATTGTCAATTCCTTTTAAACTCTGTCATTAGGAGGGATACATTTTATTTTACATAATTCATATCTCAACATACCTGAGTTTTAAATGTTTGATTAATGTAAAAGCCTTCAATTATATGAAATGTAGGTGTTTAAATAATTTCTATATAAAAAATTTCAACACTACAGAATATTTTGACACATCTTTGTATTAAAATTGATGGTGTTATCTAAACAAAACACCCTCAGAACTTAATCTGGGTAATGAGTATAGATTATTCTAAAAAGAGATTTAGAAGGACAAACAGTGGAAGAGATCAGGCCAATAAAACAGAAAATGTTTTATCAATGAAAGCTGTATAGAAATAAGATGTAGTACCTTGAGTCTATCTGAATTCTACAGGAGGAAGTGGGAGAGAAGTGATGCTTGTTTGAGATGTACCATCTTCATTTTAGCCACAAACAGAAAACTCTGTTGGTCTCCATTGCCATTGGCAGAAACTGTAGACATTTTGGGTAGAGGAAGTTAAACTTAAAATTAAATTCATTATGAGACGCTCCAAAGTCTCATTAATTTATTGGATCATTGAGACAAAAAACACCAAAATGGGAAAACATTGGAAGAAAGCGTATGCGGTGGGGATTGTTTTTCAAGTGCTCTACTGACCCTCAATGCTATCATAAGACCACGCTCCATCTTGCCTGCTAAAGACATAGATCTTACATCCGTTCTGCCCGTCACACCACAGGAACTCAAACTGTGCTTTCATTTTCCCGGTGCTGTTGAGTCCCCACTGCACGGGTGGCCATGCCACCTACAATTGCTGCTCCCTCATTGCTTTGCCTCCACTACCTCCGCTACCACGCACTGGACACACAGAAGAAACAGACGAAAAGGACGTTTCCACCTACGGTCTCATGTCATGTCTTCCCACTGGATGCATCTTCATGGAAGTATGCTAGCAAGGGAGCCTAGGAAGGAAACTAGAGTCCATTTTAGCACAAAGAAAAATGAAGACGTATTTGAACGTAGCTAAGAAGCAGAGTTCCATTCATTCCAGGACTAGCCCAGCAAATGATTTCACAAGAATTTTAAAATACTTACTGGAAATTTTTTTCGGAAAATAAACCTATCCACTATCGATGCATATAGAAAAGATTACATCTGATAATCTGATAGCTACATCTGGTAAGTAGGTTTTGAATAAACAAACTTATACCTTTAATAAACAATTGCAGCTTTCCTTAACATCAGAAGTCATACAGATGTGAAAGTATTTATAATGGAAACTTCTTATATCATAGTTATGATATAATATATATGATATGATATACCATATACCAAGTTAGAAACTAGCTATCTTTGCTATGATACACAACACACAAACACACACACACACACTACCACCACCACTACCAACCATTGCCAGCACTTAACTCTGCTACACAAACATGTATATTTATATATATAATATATACACATATTATATATAAATATATATTATAATTTTATATAATATTTATTATATATAGTTTATATAATTTTAAATAAGGAAATATTGATATAGACTACTTCAGAAAGGCTTCAACAGATAAAATTTAATGTGAACTTGTAAATAGGGGAATTTTAGTTAAAAGGAATTATTTTATGTTAGAGAGCATAGTAAGCAAGGAGCAGAAGCTAAAGGGAAACAGATTATAGATGGAGAAATTAGGAAGAAAGGTGTAGAGAGAAATGTAATTTTCCTTCTAGAATTTGAACATTCACGTGGGGTCAAGTTCAGGGGATATGAAGCTACACTCATGTGACTCTGAGTATTTGTAGTACTATCCTTCCTTTTTCTTATTCTGTTTCAATTCACATACCGTCCTAATCTGTGCCATTCACAATCCTATCACAAATGATGTCTGGGGAATTTTTATATAGCATTGATAACAGCAGCAGTAATTGTGTGTTAGCCTCTCCTAATTTTAGTCAGTACCAGAGATAATTCACTACTGGGTTTAGTTAACCTCAGTTTCATAAAAGTCTCTATTCCCTCCCCATATTAGCCAAGTTAGAGGTAAGTATTTCATACATGTGCCTTTGCAGAGCAGTCAAGAGCCTAACAATGGCAATGACTTGAATTACTCTTGTGGAAAACAAGTTTATGGGTTAGAAGAATGGATTGTGGAGCCACCAGACTGCATACATGGAATCAAATGCACTATGCAGACACCACTGACTTCACTTTTTTTAGGCAACGGAAGAAATATCCTTCCAATATTGTTAGTATTAAACTCATGGATAATGTTAAAACCTAAAAATAAGGTCTGCCGTACGCACCACTGTTTAAATGTTTTCATTTTCTCTGCCCTCCTCAGCAGAGCTATCTAAATGATTTTAAAGTTTTCCACTCTGACAGATCAACTATCCTCTCCTATAGTGGCTCACTTCATGTAGGACCTCGGAAACTGTGAAATGTGTCTTCTATGCTTATCCATATGAGGATTCTGAGAGTTGCTGCCATGAGAGGGAGCATCCTCATAAAAGCAGAGAGACGGGGGATGGGAGAGGGGAGAACTGGGAAAGGGGGAAACATTTGAGACCTGAATATATAAAAATTGCAGTAAAAAAAGATGTGCTGCGTCATGTTCTCACTCACATTTTCCACACCTGGAAAGAAATGCTAAGCTCTTCCAAATTTCTTTATTCTAAAAAGAATTCATACCATTCATGGGATATTTCTTTGACCTTCACGGACCCAACTGCTTGCCTTTAGATCTATTCCAATTTACTGCAATCATTCTCAAACATTAAGTACATTTTGCATTTTCATTTCCAAGGTACATGTTAGAAAACTTGTGGATGACCGATAAACACACACGACACCAGCAGACAACTGCTTACTTCCTTTTTCTCAGTCATTGCCATCTCCTGTAAACAAGTGATCAGAAAATCCTTAGCTGTAAAATTTCATCTTAGAAATAATCAAATTTTTAAGGTTGAGTACTGTATAGTACTGTATACATAGTAGTTAGTTATACACTGAAAAATAGAACTCTACTTTTAGACTTTTTAGAATTTAATAAAAATTAAGGCACAAAATACCCAAACTTATGACGCACAATGAAAACAGTGCTAAGAGGAAAACTCGTAGCTCTGAGTGCCTCCAAAAAGAAACTGGAGAGAACATACAATAGTAGCTTGAGAGAACACTTAAAGGCACTAGAACAAAAAGAAACAAAAACATCCAAGAGGAGTAGACAGCAGGAAAGAATCAAACTCAGTGGACAATACAGAAAATGTGGTACATTAATACTCAGCTATTAAAAACAATGACTTCATGAAATACATAGGCAAATGGATGGAACTAGAAAATATCATCCTGAGTGAGCTTACCCATTCACAAAACAATACACATGGTATTCACTCACTGATAAATGGATATTAGCCCAAAACCTCAGAATACCCAAGATACAATCCACAGACCACATGAAGCACAAGAAGAAAGATGATCAAAATGTGGATGCTTCAGTACTCTTAGAAGGGGGAACAAAAATATTCATAGGAGGAAATATGGAGACAAAGTTTGGAGCAGAGACTGAAGGAAAGGCCATCCAGAGACTGCCCCACTTGGAGCTCCAGTCCATATATACAGTCACCAAACCCAGACTTTATTGCTGGTGCCAAGAAGTGCATGCTGACAGGAGATATGGATGTCTCCTGAGAGGCTCTACCAGAGCATGACAAATACAGAGGCAGAAGCTTGTAGCCAATCATGGAACTGAGAATGGGGTCCCCTGTTGGAGGAATTAGAGAGAGGGTTGGGGGAGCTTAAGGGGTTTGTAACCCCAGAAGAGCAATAATACCAACCAGAGTTCCTAGGGACTAAACCATCATCCAAAGAGTACACATGGACAGACCCATGGCTCCAGCTGCACATGTAGCAGAGGATGGCCTTGTTGGGCCCTAATGGGAGGAGAAGCCTTTGGTCCTGCCAAGGCTTGATGCCCCAGTGGAGGAGAATGTTAGGGCAAGGGGACGGGAAGGGCTGGTAAGCAGGGGGAGGAAGGATGGGATAGAGGGTTTATGGATGGGAAACCAGGAAAGGGGATAACATTTGAAATGTAAATGAAAAATATCTAATAAAAAAAGAAAGGGAATCAAAAAATATTTCCAATCAAAGCTATTCTTTTAGCAAAAAAAAACAAAAAAAAAAAACAAAACTAAACAAAAAAACAAAAATAAGACCAAAAAAATCCTGACTTCAAACCTCAACACTGCAGAAAACAGCCTATTAATTAGCAAAATGCCTTAAGAAGTTCAGTGTTTTCATTGTTATACCATATGCTTTCTTTTTAGTGTACATGGTACGAGGTTACAGTAGAACATTTTCATTCAAGTATAACATTTTTGAGCATATTCCCTCATATTCTACTATCTTCTCCATTTCCACTAATATTATCCACTTTTATTTGCCCAAATAGCTTTGACTCCCACAAACATATATGATTTCCTGCATTTATTAATGTGTATCATTAATATTTACATATAGTAATGTGTAAATCTATAAACAAAACCTAGGGATATTTTTTGTATTTTTGAGGCTGGATTAATCGATATTTTCTTTATCTGTTTCTCCATCAGTAGTTACTTATGCTGTCCACAAGTAGAATAATAAGCCTACTTGTATAAAAACCAACTTCAAGAAAATAAATGTCCTTAATATAAGGCCTGAATTATTAGATGGCAAATTATCAGAAACACTTCAAAGTATGAACATCAAAAAGGAGTTTCTAAACAGGGTTCTAGTCACTCATAAAATGTTACTAACTATTGAGAACTGGGATTTTATGAAATGGGAGATTATGTGAAAGGTTAGAGGAAGGACAAAGAATGGGAGAAATTGATGCAGTCGATTAAAATTACTTAAAAATCAACACTGATGTAGTAAAAATACAGAAAAAAATTCTGCCCAGCAAAAAAACAGAGTAAGGAAACAACCTTCAACATCAGAAAGAAATATCGATCTGTACATCTGATAGGATCTTTATCCAGAATACAGTCAAATCCCTTAATTGGAGAAGAAAATAAACAGAAGTTTTCCCAAAGATGAACTAAAAATGGTAAACAGAAATACAAAAAAAAAATGTTCAACAGGCTTAGCCTTAAGGAGATGCACACTAATGCTACATTGGGATTCCATTTTATCACAGTAATATTACAGATCAATAAGGGACAACAACAAATGTTGTTGGGGATACTGACAAAGGGAATACTTATTTCCCCTGGTACGAACGCAATTAGTCTAGCCACTGATGCAGTCAGTATGATAGTGCCACCAAAGTCTAAAAATCAAATTTATTTGACCCAACTGTAATACTCCTGGGTATTTACCTTTGGGATTGTAATGTTTTACAGAGATATGTGTACACCAGGGTTTATTACAGCATTATTTGGAACAACTAAGGTGTGGTAAATATTTAAATGATTTTTATAAATACATGCCTCCTTCTAGTATATTTTTTTATTACTTAATAAAATGTTTTAGACAGTTAACAATTAGCTGTGTGATAGAAGGCTTTTATGCCCATTTGTACTTCAATGCAATTTTATGGGAATACAAGAATATATGTTGACTACCAACGTTCTCTTAACCTGAAACTGTGTGTGCTCTGAAGTATAGATCATTATACATATGATTATGAAATCTGAAAGTGCAAAATTTTTCTAATACTTAAATATTCATTAAATTTATAAAACCATATATATGTTAAAAACCTTAGGGGAAATTATTCTACTGGTCAGCAAACCAATATTCACTCTGAAGTAGCCATGAATCCAATTACATGTATTCAAAAACAAATAAATAGACTAGATTCATTTTATGAAACTAAGCAAAACAATTACTTTTCTACCTATGGTCACTGAAGAGATCAACCTATTACTCCTCAATATAAGATGTCAGGTGCATAACAAACCAAACTCCAGGCTTACATTAAACTGACAGCAGCCACGTAACAGATTATCCCCTTGACAAATCTTTCTGCTGATTAAACAACGGGATTTTATGGTCCATTTCTTGAATAATATATTTAAGCTTGTTTTATGTGTACTTGCTCTAAACTGCTGATCTCATAAAAGTGAAAGCTGACTATAGTGTCTTTTCAAAATTTAGGAGTTACACGTTTCTTAATTGGATTTCTTGATTTATTGCTAGCAAAGATACAACTTTCTATTCAGCCATATACCTGAGATTTATAACTGCCTTGTACCTAGAAAAATCGTATGGGATTGATAATGTGTGATCAAGCTATATTGGGCCACCAAAATATTATCTTAATAGAAATTATGTGAGCAAAGATGATGTCCATCTATAATATTTTTGTAAAACCCTATAATAAAATTATTGAAATTAAAACTGAGAAAAAAATAACCACTCCTACTCCATAAGTTATAGAGTCAGTTTTATAGCTAATAAACATTGTGTGGTAATATCGTAATTAGTATGATTAATCACATATTTAAAATTATAATAATTATAGAGTATGCTTATAAGTACTAATATATAATCAATGTTCTAAAACTACAACTCAACAGAAACTAAGAATGGCAAAGCCTATTGAGACTGCTAACAAAATCCTGTACTCGGCACCTGAAAAATTTTCAGGTTTTTAATCTTTATAAGAAAAAATATACTCTACAGTTTTATCCATAATTTTCAATAGATTAAACAATGGAGATATATGGCTTCCTTTATTTTTCATATTTTGATAAGTACTGGGATTAATTTTTATAAAACGATATTTTATTTAGAATAATATTCATTGTTTTGTTAGAAATGGTATATTTGCTTATTATGATTCATTACCATTACACATATAGGATATTTTGAAAAATTGAATGGGACATTTTGGAGGTTCTTTTGGGTGCATTGTATTGGGTTGTGGAAAGCTTCATGTGGTAATGTCCTGTTTTATGTATGTAAGAAAAATGTTGAAATTCTACAATCTAGTGTTCAGTCAGAAGACAAAAGTAATACCTTGTAGTTATACAAAGTAAAAGTTAAAGATTTAGTGTTTTATTAGAAATAGTTTTTAAATTGGGTTGTGCTATAAAACTAGCAAGAATCCATGTTGATAACTTTTGAATGCATTCTTGAATTACTTTCACTAAAACAGTCAGAGCAGTGACATCATTTTGAGACTAAAGAAGAAAAATACAATAAAAACACTAGAGAAAGCACTTTCATCCAGGTAGCAGAGCACGAAATAAATCCTATGTTCCTCCTTTCTTTCCTTGTTAATGTATGCTATACAGTATTTACCAGCTTGGGGTCATATCTATCCCACCAGAACCAGTGAACCCAGTGAGTTACAGAAAGAATTTTTAAAACCCCAATACTATTTGACCTGGAGAATATACCCCTGCAGGTAATCATCATACTATAAAAGGAATAAGCTAGACAATGTCCTTTCTTTGCTACTCAGATGTCAAGTTCCACAAGAAGTTAAAATACCATGCCCTGAATTCAAGATAAGTTTGCCAGCCTGTAATGAAGTATGGAATGCGTGTTTGAGCTCATTTTCCAAAATCTAACATATATCCACGTATGTAGTAAAATATAAGTGGGAACGCTCTGAAATGCTAACGTGAAGAAAGAAAACGAAAGAGGTTTGGCTGTCACTCAGCTAAGAAGGCCCGTGATATTTTTAGGGAAGCCAGAGGATCATAACTGAACTTTAGAATCAACAAATTTGACAGAAAGGAGACACATATAGTTTTAAGAAAATTGTACTGTTCGCTGAGGAGAAAAATTTTTCTAAAAAACCACATGAACGTAGAAAGCCAGAGCTGTTTCAGCAAAGCATTTTTGGAACCAGCCACATTGGAGTTGGCACTTGGGTTGTCATGCAGCCCAGAATTTGTTTGTGTGGGATGAGAAGTGTGAGTTGTGCCTCCGTCCTCCCTCCCTCTCAGTCTCCCTCTCCCTCTCCTTTTCTCCCTCCCCCTTCTCCCTCCCCATTCCTGCCCCGCACAATGCAAACAATTGTTCTTATGAGCATTTGTGCCAGGAAGCTAAAAGAAATTTTACCTTTGTCTTAAAATGTTTGCAAATTTTGAGCTGAAGAAAAGAATTTTGAAACAAATTATTTGCTTGGTCTTGGCTATATAAATCAATTAGAGAATGTTTATATTTTGACATGGAAATGTTCTGTGGATGAAATGTGTGCATTAAATATAATGTGCTTCCATGTTATAATCTTAAAAAGATAAAAGAGGTTTGCCATTGTTGTTTTACAACATTAATGTGTCACCTTAATTCATTACAGTGTATACACCTGGGGCTACCTGCTAAATTCATCTGTAGAGTTTCCATAGCTATAGCTTTAAAATTCCTTTCAGGAATCACATTTACTGTGTCAAAACCTGAGTTATGCCTTTGAATCCATATTACATTGGTTTGTAACTTTATTTTGTAACAAATCATATTGTTTTTCCCAATAAATAATGACAAGTAGGGAAATCTCTTTTGTGTTAGAAACATACTTTCTTCAAGACCCCCCAGCCCTGGACTCCATATCAGAAATTGCTGTTCACAGAGAAAGATGCATACTTCTTGACAGGTCAGCCACAGATTGAAATGTGAGTAGCTAAAATAAACAATGGTTATTATTTCTTATTCATAGTGACCACAAGAACACGATTTAAATAAAGCAAAATCACTATTAAATTGCCTATGTGTTTATTACTAAATAATTTAATATAAATACATGAACTCAATGTTCCTGATGTGATCCCTGCCCTTATGCAAAACATAAATCTCAGGATACATTTTGGGTTTTCTTTGGAGACCCATCTGTTTGCCTTTCCAGCACTGCCTGGATCAAGACAGTCATTCATTCTCATCATCAGGATTCCCAGAAGACCAGCAGTCTCAACTAACACAGACCCGCAGAGATCTCTCAGACACTGAGCCACCGGGCAGCATTCAAGAGCTGGTCAAAAGCCCCCGACACATGTACAGCAGAGGACCGCCTGGTCTGGCCTTAGTGGGAAAAGATGCGCCTAACCCTTGAGACTTGAGGCCCCAGGAAATGGGGAAACCTGGCGGCAGGAAGAGGACATCCTGTTGAAGACAGGAGGAGGAGGAACTGTGAGAGGGCAGATTGTTAGGTGAGCAATGACTGGACTGAAAAAAAAAAAACAAAATAAAAGCAATAAAAAATACTAAGGTAATAGCTACAATATATAGGCGAGGATCTGGTAAAGGCACTCGTATGCGCGGTTCGGTCTCTGTATTCTCATTTGCATATTGCTTAGTTGATTCTGAGGGTCTTTATTGTCCTGATGTTTTCAGCTCCCGTGGTTGTCACAGGTTTTCTCCCTTCTCTTCGACAGGATTCCCTGAGTTCTGTGGGAAGGGATTTGATTAAGGCCTCTAGCTTAGACATTCGTTTTCTATATTATCTGGCTGTGGGGTCTCTGCTGCAGTTCCCATCTGCTGACAGAGAAAACCTTAGGGTCAACGTTACTAGCAAAAAGAGATAATATATAAGCCACTAAGCAAGCAATGTGGAGTGAATATTGCTACTATACAATAGGAAAGGATACAATGTAGAAAACGTGTTCAATCTTTGTTAAGATTACACATTATATATTTGGTCATCTCTTGGGTTTGAATGGTGTATCCTCTACAGTCTGGACATTTTAATAATTGTTCTCCAGTTTGGGAACCTTGGGAAGCAGTCCATGCTGGAGGAATACATCACTGGAGGTGGTTTGGAGGTTTCTGAAGACATTGCTCTTTCTTGTTCACTGATTTTTCTAGTAGTTAATGATTTGAGCTCTCAGAGGTTCTTGCTTACCCACAGAAATGGTGATGAGCTTCTGTCCCTCTGAAACGGAAAACCCTAAATAAATCCTTATGTCTATATATTAATTTGGTCATGTTGTCTTATCACTCCAGGAGAAAAGTAACTAATGCATCAGCTTTAACTAGTAGTTACTTTTTAGTTGCTTGTTCCTCAGGTTCCTAGAATATGATATCCCTGTAGTGAGATCTGTGCCTGGCTGTCGTTTGCTGTCAGTCTTCAGGATAATAGCTATTTTGACTGGGATGTGCTGGTAGCTCTAAGTAGTTTTAACTTGTATTTACCTGATAACGGTGGATGCTGAAAATTAATTAAAATGCTTCTTTAGCTACTTGTGTCTCTTCTCTTGAGAAGTAGCTGTTTATTTGACTAATCCAACTTTTTTTATTCACTGGCAGTTTAAGTTGTTTTATTTTTTTGCTTCAAATTTTTGTCGTTCTTTATAAATTTTAGACATTATCCCCCAATCTGATATGTACATGGCAAAGAGTTCCTCCCATTTTGTAGACAGCCTGTTTATTCTTCTAAAACCTGTAAAGAAACATTTAATCTGAGCTATTGTTTCATGGGATAGTGGAGCTCTGTTTAAAAACGCTTTCCTCCACTTTAAAGTGTATTCACTATGTTGCTTGCATCTAAAATATCAATCACTGGATTTAATTTGTATATAGGGAGAAAAATGTGAACGTACAGTTTACCCAGCACTGTTTCTTTAGTAAGTTTTGGGTTGTTTTATTTCATTATGTTGTATTATCTTTTTAAACACTGTGGATTTGTGACACCCTCATCAAAAGTAGATGCCCACAGCTGTGTGAGGATTTACCTTGGCCCTGTATTGTGTTCCCTTGGTTGAAAAAACTGTCAAGCAGTCTTTGGATTTTCAGTTATTTGGGCTTTTGTTTGGTTACTTTTGCTTCTGTTTGCTCTCAGAATTCTGTCAAGTAATGCAAGATTGGTAATTGTGATACTTCCAGTAGTGTTCTTTCTTAGAATTGTTTTAGGTATCCACGGTCATTTGTGTTTGTCTATGGATTTCAGGACTGTCTTCTCTAGTCAACCATTCTTGGAATTTTAAAGACAATTACGTCGAATTTATAGATTCTTTTTGATACCACACCTATTTTTGCAATGTTGGTACTGCCAACCCAAGTGCCCAAGAGGTCTTTCCTTCATTGATACCTTTTATTAGTGTCTTAATATTCTCATTACAGAGGTCCTTCACTTTCTTGGTCAAAAGAGTACTTTTCTTTTTTGTTTGTTTGTTTGTTTGTTTGTTTGTTTTGTCTTGTTTTTTAGTTTTTTCTCAGCATATTTATTTCTGGTGTATATAGAAGCTTACACTTTTAAAATTATTTATTCTATATTAATTTTATCTATATGTGTGCAGGTCAGAGTGTGCCATTTATAAGTGCAGATGCCCACAGAATCCAGAGGATGTCAAAGTCCCCAAAGCTGCTATTAAACGTCCCTGTGAAGCACCCAGCCTTCCTGGGTATTGTGAGCTGAACTCAGGATGCCTAGGAAAGTGGTTCATGCTCTTAACCACTGAGCCATCTTTCTACTCCAAAATCTATTTTCTTTTTTTTTTTAAACATTTTAATGGATTTTTTAAAATTTACATTTCAGCTGTTATCCCCTTTCCTGGTTTCCCATCCATAAACCCCCTATCCCATCCTCCCTTTCCCTTCTATGTGGGTGTTCCCCCAGCCATCCACCAAAATCTATTTTCTTTCTTTCAGTTCTAGAGTGTTGGGAGCGATGCCCTTGAAGACCTCCATTATTAATGTTATTATTATGGTTAGAATTAAGCATGACTGGGTTCATGGAAAATGCCCAGCCAGCTGCAGAAGACTAATACAAATCTGGTGGTCAGGATGAATAATGATATAATAAAGCTCTGACCTTGCTGAGACATACATCTGACGTCAAGATGCCCAATGTGATGACCTGTAACCTTTCTGAGAAACCAACATCCTGCTGACTAATAGACATGATAAACCTGTGACCTTTCTGACATCCAGTTGACATCAGTCAATTCCCTGACCACACAAATACTGTGTCCTAGGCCTGCGTAAATGTTTCATACTTACCCCCTCCCTCTGTTACCCCTGTTATGGTATAAATTCAGCCTTGGGGAAAAATAAAATTGTCGCCTTGATCAGACTCTTGTCTTGGCGTCCTTCTTCGCGTCTCTTGTCCCCCATTCTCTTACAGGCACCCTCAGCACCGTCGTTGACACTAGAGGAACTCTGTGATGTAGTCTATTGCGACTTGAAGTACAGTATCATGCACTCTGTGACTTCTCCTTTCCTCTTTCTGGTTATGTCTTTCACCAGCTCTACTTCTTCATTATTAAGAATTATATATCAAGCATTTAAAACTTATCCTTATGTTTAATTGAACTTTTCAAACTGCTAATTGAGCATTAAATGGCTTAAGCTGTTGCTTAAATTGCAGAGCTTTATCATCAATCTCTGAATGCTGAGCCGAGTCCTTCTGTTAATGATGCTGTAATATGTCACTTGTTAATACCCTGAAGTACTTCATATGGCTGGATTGATACTTATTATTAATCAGGTAGGTATAAATCAGTATTTGAATATTATTTTATTTAAATTTTTATGTTGCTTAATATTTTCAAGTTGTATTTGTTTAACTGTTTACTGAATAATTATTCATTTTTACCTCTTATTTTGGAAGATATTGAACTCCTACTTTCTGGAAGAACTCTGATATCTTGTTTTTTATACTTAACTTAAAATGAATATTAACTTTAAACTGTTTCTTTAGAATGGTATTTTAAAAACTTCTGTTCATTTCGTATAGATCTATTTTCTTTCAGTTAGACATGACAATCTGTTTAGTTAGGTCTAGGAAGACTATAAAGTATTTCAAGACTCCAAAATCATGCAATCAGAAGGAACTCACTTGAGATTTTCTTCTTTGACTAAACATGAATGCATTACCATGTGTAAGCTGGAGACTATGAGGCAATCTGAAGGTAGTCTAACATCTATATCATGTATAAGTACTCAAGTATTCTTATATAAAATAAAGACATATTGAACTTTTAAAAAAAATGATATAATTCTCCACTCATCTCAAAATCCCATCCAATATTCTCACTTGAGACACCATCATCCTAAGATACTGTGATGCTTTTCCTCCCTATGTCCTGTGGATTATCCTGAGTAGTTTTAACATAAACTATTTGTCACCGGGTTTTCTGCTCCTCCAGTGGAAATTCTGACGGGCTAAGCATTCATTATTATCCCTAAAGCCCAGTTACTAGTTTTTTTGACAGACATATGCTGTATATTTGGTACCAGTACTGTAGAGAAAATGCAGGAGGATGACACTCAATAATGAGTCTAGCTTTCCTGGGAGGCCACAAACCTGCAGATGCAATGCACAGTAAATTAAGACTTAGATATCTTTTGGATTTTACCATTCAAAAATACACATGTTTTAAACAATCCATGAGCTGAGGCAATCTGTAAAGAGAATCTTAGAGAAAAGAGGGATAAACTGTATTATTTGTCCAACTATCAGTTGGCTATCCTAGGCAGACATGCTTAAAATGCTTCTACCAAGATAAATAAGTATATAATTTTCAACATTGTATAATAGAACCTCTTTTCTAAGAGGAATTAAGAAATGCTATCTTCAATGGATTAGCCCTCCCTTACCAACTCTTATTGAGGAATATTGTACTTTCAATATTATGCAAGGTGTGAATAAAACATTACATACACACAACAAATAAACAAATATAAAAAACAATTCATTGCTTGCTAAAACATGGGTTAGGATGCAATTTGATACACTGCATACTCTTCTATAGATAAGACAGTATCAAAACAATCTTTTGTGTTCCTTACCCACATCTCTTTTTTTTTCTGCTTTCGCCAAAAAATAATACAGCTTTCAAAATAGAGCATTTGAAGTAAACAAAAGAGCTATTAACTATCTAGGCAGATTAAGAAATATAAGATATCTAGAATTCTCCAGAATACTCCTTACCTGTAGGAATCTACCCTGACAGGCTGAGTAATGGGGTTAGGGGTACCTGTTATGTC
This sequence comes from Rattus rattus, assembly GCF_011064425.1. NCBI lineage: Eukaryota > Metazoa > Chordata > Mammalia > Rodentia > Muridae > Rattus > Rattus rattus. Next base: position 47,610,039 of record NC_046166.1, on the reverse strand, counting down.
AGATACCACTGCCAGTTGCTAGATCTGCCCCTGACTCCAGTGTACTCATTTGGGACTGGAGAGTTGGCTCAGCAGCTAAAAGCATTTGCTGCTCTTCTAAGTTTGACCCACATTTGATTCTCAGCATTTACACGGTTGTTCACAAAATCCTGAAACTGCAGTTTCGGGGATCTGAAGCTCTCTTCTGGGCTCCAAAGCTTACTGCACACCTGAGGTGCACATAAATTCATAAAGGCTTGCAAACACACATGCAAATAAAAATAAGCATTTAGAAAATAACAATCCCTCCTTTGCATGTGCCTTATGCACTCCCTTCTTGTTGTATACTTGAATAAAGCTAGATTGAGTCGAATTTGTATCTCTAATATATTTTTTGAAAAAAGACTACATTAATTCCGTCAGGCTCCAGCAGAGTAATGCGATCACCAATCCTTTCTGTTAGTGACTAGATTCAATTAGCCTAAAACTAATGCTTCCTTCCTTAATATCAAATAGCTGTTTGTATGCTCCCTGGTGGTTCAACAGCTGAAGTATGATGCATTCAGAGAATGAGCACCCAACTCTCATAACCAGTGAAATCTGCTTCTTCCTGTATTTCTTTCCATATTTGGAAATATTTTTATAATGGATTTTATTTTTTAAGAATTAGTGGTAGCACAGTTGCAGGGCCATATTCTTTTTGTGTCAAGAAGCCATCAGTAACTGTAAAATTCCATAACACGGATGAACTTTAAAACAGCAGTCTAAAAGAAAAAGATACAAACAATGATTGAAATGAGTAAACAAGAAGCTACTGACCAGAGGCTGTGTCTCTATGATTTGGCAACATTGAATAAAATACCAAAACCCAACCGTGGGGTACATTTTTATAGTAGGCTGCCAACTCTCAATGACAAAGAAGCAAACAGTTATCAATATAGAAAGATAAGCAATCAGATTATGCCTTAATAGGGCAAATGCCCACCAGAACCAATTATATATATACTTTCCGGTTTGTTCTGATCTTCAAGAACAATGCTCTGTGGAATCACCTTTGTCCACTATTGCAGACAGTTGTTAAGACAAAATAAGTAACTAGTAAGATTTTTAAAAATATGAATGATTGAATGTAGGAGCCTTGAAACAGTGGAATCATGAACATAAATATTTAAGACTAGATTCAGTAAAAATTAAAATCAGCCAAATTTTCAGTGCCTATAATGTGGCATATGACTTTTACATCTAATTAACTTTTATTTGTTAATTTGAAAAGTCTATTGTAAGTCCTAGTCAACCTGCTGTACAGTCATTCGTATGGAGAGACAATCCTTCCTATGCACAACAACACTGATTTTAAAGCTGTGTCGGCAGAATAGAACTCAGGGTCTATTTATTTACCACCATTTCCAATGGCTACTAAGTTCATTAATCACACTGACTGACTTTTCTTAAAACACCAACTAAGAACAATAACAAGATCAAACAATTAAAATCAGTCTACAGAAAGTCATATTAAACTATAAATTGTATAACTCAAATTACATATTTCAAGATAAAAACAATCTTCTGCAATGTTTTCTAAAGTCCTGATTAACTCAACACTGAGCCAGATTATGGTGAAGTGTTTTTAATATAAGAACTGATTTAAATTAAGAGTATAAATGGCCCCAAAGTAAACAGCGTGTTTCTGACCTTTTCAGTTGGGAATAAAAAATAACAGCAACAATAACAACAAGAAAATTAAATCTCATTTCTTCCCAGATAAAGAATGACCTGCATTTTCAGTTTTCTAAATGATCATACATGTTTTATAAAGGAGTCATCAGAGAAATCCAAATTCCATAAGCGTGACAGATGGCTATGGCTTTTTCCATAGTAAACTTTATTTAAAATCGGGTAGACTAGCACGCTGAATACTCTATGCTAAGCACAGTCAGCTCACATCACAGCAGAATGGGGAAACTGGCCGAAACTCACAAATAACAGAAGTCTCATTTGTGCCATATCTGTAAACTACTGCTTCATCAAGCCCCGAAATGATCTAGGCTATGGGAAAAAAAATTTGATATTTTCTTTCCTCTGAGGGACATGGTACGCATATAAAACCTTACGGAAAGAGAAACTGAGAACCCACGTAATCTACAAAATGAGTAATTGAAAGTTGAGGCTGGCAGCCTGCTGGGTCTGTGGGTGCTCATTTGTGATTCCCTCTGCCGCATTTCAGTGACCACACTTCAGCAGTGGGGATATAAATGTGCCTCAGTATTTCCAATAAAGCTAGTTATTAGCCTTCAGAGAACCATGACAGGAGCAATAGATTTTGTTCTCAGATTATGTTCCTCGATGAAACCATGGCTAAAGGGTTGGCTTTAAAAAAAATGTGTCCTGCACATTCTCTATTCAATATATTAAAATCTGGAGATATAATTATTCATTCAACACTATACTCATATGAATGTAATTTTCTTATCTCAGCAACGAAGTAGGACCTTATAAAATTGGCTACGCAATGCACTCCCTGTAATGATTTGACACTCTGTTACATAATCCATATTCTATATTTTTCATAGGACATAAACATTTACTTGTAGCTAAGGGACTGGTGCAGAGAAAGCAGCAAGGCAGAAAATCAAAATTTAGATCATTTTCCATTAATGATTTCAGAGCTTTACAATTTGCAAATGAAGCAAAAATGTAAAACAAAATCTCCCCATTTGTTCTTCCCTTTTTGTTGTTTCAATTTTGGGATGAGCATTACTTACCAAAACAAGCTTAACAGAAGTTTTCATCTCCACTTTGCTATCTCGGAAGCGTTTTTCTTGCCAAGATTCAAAAGCCAAGCCAAACCGAGAGTGTTCAAATAATGAGGAAGTCATTTAAGACTTTCTGTTGCTGTAACGCCTTTGAAAAACAGCTAAAGTGACTGTATTTTATCTATTAACCTGTAAATTTAGTTTTAGAGAATTCAACACCTATTCAACACACACACACACACACACACAATAAAGTATAATTAATATGATATATACAATAAGTCTTTCAAAATACACAACTAAGAGAGAAAGCTTGTTTGTGAGTTCCCAAAATATAAGTAGAAAATAAGGGTTATCATTTGTATGAATTATACATCACAGATAGTCATGACTGAACACGTTTCAGGATTGGCACATAAAATTCGATATAATAAACCGCTTTCTCACTGGGACATGGCCTTGAAGCCTCTGCCATGAAGGAACATTCTTTCCCCTTAAACTTCTTTTGTCAGATTATTTTATCACAACAATAGGAAAAGAAATTGAGACAAATGACAAACGTCTCTAGTTTCATCACCGGCAAGATGGAGATGATGGTATTACACCTCGTGACACAATTCCACTAATTATATCGAATAAATGTATAAAACGATTTCACATGCCTGATGAGCTCTCCTTCAATATTATGTGTTGCTTTTACCAAACAGAAAATCAGTTGAGTATGGTTTTACCTCCCGTAACATGATGCAGATGGGATGCTCAGTCATCAATGAAGTAAAAGGACAGCACGTTCTCTGACGTCCCCTGTCCTGGCTCTAGCGTCTCACTCTCATGCATTCTTCACTTTTGAAATACTTCCGGATCCTCCCCATCTCCGTTGATATATTTCTACACAAATTCTATCATTCCATTTCTTTCTTGTCTTTCCTCAAAACAACCAGGTTAATGAAGAGGTGCGAGGAGATTCTGGGGTTTTGATTACTGAATTGGAAGTAGTCATCTCTAATGACGCGATATTGTCACAGATACCTACACATTTTTTGTAGGTTCCTATAGTTTCATTATTCATCAATCCAACCGAAGATTAGAACAGATAAATCCCTGCGCCTTATTGCACTGTTTGTCAATGTACTTGCATTAAAAGATTAGTTTTTTTCTCACCCCATTTTTACCAATATTTTATTAAAGTAAAAATGAATAATTTAAGCAATAAAATGAAAATGGGTATACTAGATAAAAGGTGAAAAGGAGATCAATAGATAACATTTGAAAAAGAGTAGAGAAGTTTATATATGCTCCAACTCTATTTTGCTACGTAAACTTACTTCCAGAAATGTAATGTTTGAAGTATAATCCTCCAAGAAAAACAACTGCAGACAAGCTTTACATTTTGAATAAAAGTCTATGTCTACTAGCAATACGCTCGTGTAGCCATTCAGGTTCTCCTAGTTAACTTATGTAATGTGATTATATATGCACTATTATTTATAACAGATGATATGTTTCAACGATACTCAGCATTATAAGGTCTATCATAGATAGCTATGTAGATAAAAAACAGAGGAGGTTTTAAATCAGTTTAAACAAGTCCAGGGCATTTTTGTTTTAATGTTTTTCTAAAATGAAGCAATCAATACTACACTTAAACATGCATTTTAATCAATTATCAGTAGATTAGCCTACTAATTTATCCTATAAACTTATGCTTACATTTTTTTTTAATTTTATTTAATCCTTTTTTTTAACCCTCCAGATTTTATCCCCCTCCAGGTCCACCCTCTGACTTTTTCCCACCTACTTCCCATCCCCTACCTCCTCCCTAATGCCTGTCTCCACCCAGATGTCCCCACCCCCTCACCCCTAACCCCTCACCGCACCAGACCTCCAAACTCCTGGAGCTTTGTGGAATACTCTTTTGTTGAAATCAGTGGACTTTGGGCATTTTTCTTAGAATTATGGGTTACAATTTATAAACTTCCCTTTAAATCGTACATGCTTTGACACTGGGCAGCTCACTCTCAGCTCAATTAGCCTTATAATATCTCTAATAACCACAATAATATATTATTTTGTTCAATAATGGAGTACATCAAATATTTTTCTCAGGTAACTCACCTTTCTCTTTGAAGCCAAAACTTTTACATTATACATTGTTTGCTGTCTGTATGTCATAATTCTCAGAGAAGCATTACAAAGACTTTCTCTCACTGATTCTGTCTCACCAAATCTTATAGTCTGACTTTAATTTACCAGCTGTTACGAGGAGCTCTAAATCACTTCAAGTCTAAAGGTGATAAATTGGCAAAACAGACTTCCAGAGTGGCAATAGTCCTCCACAAAAGGAAGAGATCTAAACAAGTGCAGAAAAACCAAATTATCACAAAGGCATATAGACATTTTCATAATTGTATCATAGGGATAACTTGCTCTAAGCAATAAGCAATACTCAAAGTAACATAGGGTGTGTGATGGAATCAGCCATTTAGTTGAGGAAGACTCTTGGCTTCCATGCCTGGCCTTACACACACACACACACACACACACACACACACACACACACACACACACACACAAACACACACACACGCATGTACATACAATCCTCAAGCACTCATACACACACCCTCGCAGATATATTATGCACAACCCCCCCACACACACACACACACTTCTTCTATTTACCAAACAAAAATGTGTGCACTCACAGTGTTCAGTGAATGGATATGTGTTTCTATGAAAGAGGCATTGAAACTGAGCAATGGAGCTGTAAAAATGAGGAATCTTGGTCAACATGAAGGACCCACAACATGAATTACTGTACCCGCAACCACTTCTCTGTGTAATCAGTCTTCTTAATAAGCCGGTTTGAGCCAGACATTCTGATCATTTGAAAGCGAAAACATCTGACAAGATGTTTACTGCAGCCTGTTAAGGGCCATTCCTTCCTCAAGTATCCAGGTTCACTCACAGGAGAGGCATTTATTTACTTACAAACCAGTTGATGGATTCTTTCTCAGTAGGTAAGAATCATTCTTGTGGACTTGACACAGATTTATCAATTCCTGAATGGAGAATTTAGTTTAAAATCTAGGAAGCCTAGGCCAAATCCTCCTTATAAACATTTGACTTACAGAATATCAAATAACTCCATTAATGGAATTTCTGTTTGAATTTTTTTAATTTACGGTCTTTTTCATTTTGAAGTGTCTTCTGCTTTAAACACCGCAGGTAAATATGAGTTCATCAGCTTATGAAGAAAAACAAATGGAAGGAAATGCTAAGCTCTTGGTAGCTTTCTGCTTGCCATTTTCTCAGTGTGACTTAATTTTCATATGGACATAGTCAAGAATGAAGTTCTCAGTTGGCCCAGAGTGAAACAGGACACTGAAGGTTAGGTCTGGGTTTTACACAATAAGCATTGCATACATCCTGGGCAGCCCTAGTCCACTCAAATCATACCTAACTTGTAAAAACCAAGCAAAAGCATGCACAGCCTGCAGGATCAACACTGAGTTTGAATAAAGTTGTGACTTAACAAACCCCTCAGTTAAGTATGTCAAAGCCTCACATCCTCCGTTAAATGTGGGTCAAAGTCTCCCATCTAAAACTCAACGTTTTCAGTGACAGAGATTACCCTGAATGCTTGGAAATGTAGATGCCTTTGAGTCTGGGTCAGACAGCTTTTCCTCTCAATGTAGCTTCAGCTGACTTCACTTGGAGTTTGACCTTATAATGTCATTCTGCTGATATCAAAGCCATATCATTTAGTTAATACTCCGGCATGTCAATCATACTTTTAGCCAGATAGTATTCTCTATGTAGACATTTGTTAAGGTTTTATGGGCAAAAGTAAAGTCTAATACAAATTTTGTTCAAACTTTATGGTTTACCTTCTATCTTGATTTATGTAACAGTAAGGGCTAAGTTTGACACTTTAAAAAATTGCATTTTCAGAGAGATTATGAGTCTTCTGGGAAGAGATGGTATCTACTTCAGTGTTCTAACTAGACTGCGATTCTTAGTGCTCAATAAATATTAAATTATGAACAATAATAAATGCACATAAAGTCTAAGAGAAAGCATTGCTGAATGCACATTTATTTATTGATTCAATTTCCACTGTACTTTCTTGAAGAATACTTTATTAACTTGAGTTCAAGTTATACAAGTGAGATAAATAAATTGAACAGAATATACAAAAGGAAGGAATTATAGTCTATGAGTGTCCAAACTGCTTGTGGCAAATTTTATATGTATTCTAAGACTGTGTAGCAAGTTTGTTAGAAAATTTGAAGAGGAAAGAATATCTGATGAATTTATATTCACTTATTATGGAATTTGCATTAAATCAACATCAATACAATAGAGATATTTTAGAGTAAACTTTGATGATATCATGGAAAAGCAGTATAAGGAATTTCCTTACAAATATTTTAGTAGATAAGGAATGTGTCTTGTTCATGAACCTGTAAACCAATCTTTACTTCTACTGGAACAATTAAATTGCTTGTACTAAAGGCATCTTTGAGGAAGAAAACATACTGAAAACCAGGTTAAGGAGAGAGTACACATGGAAAGGACTGAAGCTGAAGCTGTAGGCTGTGATAGACGAGAAGTTAAGATAATAAAAAGGGAAATAATCTCTCACCACAAGCCCTAGCCTAAATGGCACGAATCCATTCAATTCCTCTTCAGTAACGAATGGCATATCATTTAAGTGAACAAAAATCTATATGCCTTCCTTACTTCAAGAGCATGAGAACCAGGAAATATCTGTTGTGAGACACAATTCCTAGAAGAAAGGAACAAACATCTACTCAAACAAGATAGGAAACTGAATACAGACCAAAGTCTGATGTGGCGAATCAATAGGTTTTGTTGGACTGTCTTACCGTAACGTCTGTGAGGGGTCAGGAGGAGAAATGACTCAGAGACAAACATCATCATAAGCCCACAGTGGCATGAGGAGAAGCTCAAGAAGGCTGAAATCCTGGAGCACATCAGATAGCCTAAAGTCACCTCAGCAGGCTGCAGAGTGTAATTTTCAGGTTTCTCCGTTGGGCTGATCAGAGTTCAGCTCTCACAATGGACATTGGATCTATAAACAACTGTCTGTAACTGCAGTGTCAGAAGACCTAACATATCCTTCTGCCTCCAGAGAAACTGCATACATATACATATAAAAACACCTTAAATTTTATATGAAATTACAAACAGTAAGTCTGTAAATATAAGGTTTAGTTAAATGAACTAGAAATTTTTAAAAGTAAATCAAGCAAGAAATTTCTTACATTTCTACAGAAATCTGCATAAAAGAAAAATATGCTTGAAAATGCATTTACATCTGAGCCAATGTCTCCTCTTTGAACTTTACATTACACTATTAGCTATAAAAAATCCCTGTGACTGAAGTTTAAGTTTTATCTTATTCTTGGCTACATGTCTAAATATTGAAATTCTCTACATAGGCGTAAAATTATCAGTACATTCCCATGTGTGATATTGTATTGGACACAGTAGATTTCCACCTTGGTGGATCTAAAACACAAACAAACATGGACAAGAAATAAAATGTACAGAATGATTTGATACCAGCAGCCAGAGAAAGGAGCATGGATGCTATACCAAAATCAATCCCTAGCACTTGACAAAGGAAACTGAGAGATTTCATTCAGGGAAAGTATATACATTTATACCAGGATGCATGCAGAAGCAGGAGTAGTCCTGCGCATTCTCAGTTCAAGAGTACTCTTCTGAGGTTATCTGGGTTAAGGTCATAATTTAGGAAGCAAAGATGATCGACTCATTTAGTGACTAAGCTCAAGTTCATAGAACACATAGTGCAAGTCTATATGACCTGCGCTCTGAATGCTCAGCTTTTATTATAAACTTTCCACTAAAGAGCACAGGAAGGATGTTTTGAAGCTGGATTCACATAGGAATTTGCCTTTATGCTTGCCTGCTTACAGGATAGCAAGGTCATTTTTGTTTTGCTGCCACCTCCCAGAGCACTAACCACATCTGTCCAGTGAGAACAAAAAAGATGTCTAAACCCACTATAGCTTCAGCCCTGAGACCTTTCATTCCCATAACCCCTTTAGCTGGATTCCCATATTCCCTTATTCAGATTATTGCCGTTATTTTCTATTTTGGGAAGACACCTTGTCCAACATTTTTCTTAGTATTGAACACGAAAATAAACCATAGTAGGTCATCCCCCCCCCCTATGGAAGCATGGATATATGCTTTTAGGATAAAAGTGAACTTCCTCTTGAATTTGAAAGTTGTGTTTTCAGTTGTCATTAAGCTTCAGGGCTACCATTAAATAGCTGGTTATTGCTCTGATTCTCAATCATTTGTACATAACCTAAACTTTCATTTCATTGTATCAGTTTCTTTATTCTTTCATCTATCATCTCTCCCCCCTTTCTAGTTCTTTTTTCACACAAACTCACTCTCTTCTCCCTAAGTCTTCTTCAGTCTTGTTTGTGAACACAATTTCATCATTTTATGATAATTATCTTATAGCAACTATATTTGCATGAGAAATGAACTGTGGTTGGCATTTGGTAGGCCATTTGAATAATGTGTCTTTATTTACAACACAAAATGGATGAAAACTGCAGTAAGCTCTCAACTTCCCTCTTACCCAACATCCTCTAAATGAATAATGCAACATGGGTCTTAAAATTTGATAGGCCTTTTCCATCATGAAACCTAACTAAAGCATGGGGAAATGTTTTACAATACATAATTTTAGTGCACTAATATATTATTTAATAGTTTTTCTCTTTACTATTAATTATCTATATAATCATACATAGATCATTTCTGCAAATATAATTTGCAAACAATTGCTGTGGGATAAATTTTATTTCCTTTAAAAATCCATGTAATGAACCTCTAACTCCTATTACTAGAGAATGGAACTGCAGTTAGAGATATAAAATTATGCTGAATGGGAATAGTAGCATGGACTCTATTACAAAATGACTGCTGTCCTTATACTAGCTGGCACTGTCATCAGGGCCAAAGGTATAGGCTAGGCATACACCATAGAGGAGAATCTACACATTATTCTGCTGTATGCATGTATAAAATGAGTCCTAGCAGCTTATCAATATATCCATAGATTAGTGCACCTCTCAACTCTCCTCAGAGAAACTTATGGCATCAACTGATGCTGTATATAGACCATAGAGACTCACACCTGATTAGAATATACAAAATAAAACACTGTTACATGCTCAACCATAAATGTAACATATATAACATTTATTACATATATAGCATATATACATTTCTAAGGCTCAAAGAGAACTGCAAAAGAGGTGATGAAAGGTTATAAGCAGAGGAAGTGGATGATTAAGGGACTCAGCATTTCCCCACCATAACTGATTAATTGCAAACATAAACTGAGAGGGTTTGTGACAACATGCACAGAACCTGAGCAGTGGATACACAAAACTCCAGCATGGAGAGGAAATGTGAGCATAAAGCTCCACCCCTAACAAAGGAACTTAAATGACATTTGCAAGTTGAATGAATAGCCACTCCAGAGAGGTAGATGGAAATTACTCTTTGAGCATGTTAACAAGGCAATATTGGGAAAGTCTAGACTTGAGCAGTCATCCTACATAACTTCTGACTCTCTACCTAAAACAGTTGGCAGCATATATTTTTTTACGTCCAGGAGTTGTAATTGTGCCCAAAAATGGATGAGCCAGAAGGCATAGCATTGTCAGAAATGCATGGGAAAAGAATTATCATTCTCTTATTTGGGTTATTTTTATGATATGGGTCCAGAATTTATATGGAGGGAAGATTTGCTAATAAGAAAAAAATTAAAAATAAAGCCCTCTTGGAGAAGGTATCATGAAGTAACTGTGTTTCCAGTACTTAAAATTAACTCTGTAGCTTCAGGGCCAACAATTTGCGTAATTAAAATTTTAATTGCTCTTTTAAGAATACACAAACTCAGATACCTATACTCTTCTCAAGCTGATCTATCATTCCACATGTGTCAATACTTTGCCTCTTTTGATCTTTTGTGGTGAGCAGGCTAAGTCCCCAGATAATAGTCTTCAAGTCCTAATTCTTGCTTGCCAAACTCACTTTCAGATGTAATTTATTAGAACATGGATTTGGAGATGCAGATGTGATATTTATGTGGGTTACTTGTGAGGGCCCAGTTTATTTAGATGAGTACACAAATCAGTCAGAGAGAGCTGCTAAGAGGATTTGCTCCATTGTGGTCAGCTTGAAAGAAGGTTCTAAGAGCAGAGAATGGTCATTCGTGACTGAAAAAGGCTGTTGCCACCACTACAAAGAACGTGTTCAATCTACCACTTAGATGAACAAGTAAGAGGATGTCCTTCTGGAACCTTTGGGGGGGGGAAGGTAAAGGATTAACCTCACCTTTACTTAATCTAAATAAAATTTATGTTGTTGCCGCAACCTAACAAGAGTTGTCAGACATAAACTGTGGTGCTTAACGCTGAGAAGTGCCTGGTATCGTTGCAGAGGATTTAGGACAAAATATATTTATGGCTACAAAGAATGTATATAAAAGCAGGTAATGTTGGATTTTAATATATTAAAACAAGCACTCTAGACTCGATGTTATATTTATTGTAGGGACATTGAGGGAGCTTTCAAACATACACATAACAGAAATTAAATTTTCATTTTATGTATTTTGAAACATTAGATATATAAAATATTAACACATTTAACACCGATAATGCATAATTCAACATACTGTAAAAAAAAATCAATGTTCAGCAGTAAACTCATTTCTTGTTCTTTACACTCTCCTAAGTCACATATTTCCTAAGTGCTACAGCCCTCACAATTTATTCTACGAACCCATGTTTGCTTTCCCTACAAAATGGTAATACATATTTTATAACTCGCCATAACTATGTCTTTAAAATCTGACAGCTGTGCAAAGCAGCATACTTTGCAATGAATGTAAAACCTAAAATATATGTCATATTATGAGTGACTTTAATGAACTGAATAAATTTTACATAGTTCCAATTAATCTCTAATTTTATGTCGCATACATATAAAGTAAGAGGAAATTCATGTGAAACCACATTTTTTTTTAGTTTTAAATATCTAAAGCTAAGAGCTGCAATCACTGAAGATTTGAGTTTTGCATAAATTTCTAGGCATCAAAAAATGAATTACAATTCCAATAATGAATTATGTTTGAATTCAATGAAACATGTAAAATCTAAGTAAAAATGAGGCATTATATAGCACAATTATGAATATTTTCTGATCAAAATATTCCAGAATTCAGTGGTGTCTTGTAAGTTACTAGACCCAACCTGATAATTTGTCCAAAGTGAAAAAGTGACCTCTGACATCCAACTGAATGTCTCTTACAAAGGCCAAATCTGGCATAGACACACACAGTCATATATATATATATATATATATATATATATATACACACACATACACACACACACACACACACACAAATATGTGTGTTTTGTATGTGTGTGTGTATGATTGCACTTGTGCTATATAGTATATATACACAAGTGATTCAGTATATCTTGGTTACGAACATCTACACGAATACTTGTAGAGGCTAATAAAGAAACAACCTTAGCCATGTCTGAAAAACACACTTGGTTTCCAAATGCTGATTATGGAGAATATAAGGTAACAATGTCTTATTGACTGCTCCCACATTCTACACAGTGAAATAGGCAGTTTCCAAATTTTGATCCAATAAGTAAGTTTTCAGATCATTAGGCTAAATCCGTCAGCAATTTATTTCTTGGTATACTAGTGGATTTTCAGAATCAATATTGCCTCCTAGAAAGCTGTGCCCTTTGTTACAACTTATTTGTTAGAAGCATCTGACTAATGTATTTTCTAATCGGTCTTAGCTCGGCTGGCTTGTGTCATTGTTTGTCCACTGCATATCGTTTAACTGTCAAAGACTCTACCAGCAGTGTTTGTAGAAGTTTTATAAACAAACACACCTACTAAAAGGCAAAATATTTTTAAACCAGAAGAAAAGAGTCAGATATGACCAGGGTGTTGTACAACAAGATTTGGGGGGCATGGTATGAAGCACGTGATTACTGAAGTTTATTGAACATCTTGACAAAAAAGCACAGAAATCACATTTCATTCTCTAGCTTTCATAGTCTCTGCTTTTCCACAAAGTTTTACCTCTCTAATAAAAAGATTCAATATAATTAAGTAAACCAGGTTTCAGTGACTTTCTGTAAGGCAAAAGACAGCTATTGGTGGTATAGATATTTTACTCAACACACTTTTGAGAGAGGATGCTTTTAAACCAAGAGTCCTTTTGTTCTGTGAAATAAGAGGTCTGACGTAAATAACATACACACAAGAAAATGATTTCTAACAGTAAAATTGGAGTGATATTTAAGCAATCTATTCTTGTGAAAAGAGATTTTTTAAAAAGTTAAAAAATTTTGTATGTATAGACTCAATGGTTTAAATATTTGAGGAATGGTTCTTTGTCTCTGGAATATCTATGACCTCATCTAGGAAGATTCAAAGTCTAAGTTGAACTTCTAGCTATCAGGAAAATACATGTTAAAACTCCTTTGAGAATCTAACTCATTCTAATCAGAATATCTCTCCTTCATCAAGTTTTTTTTTCCTATGACCCTATACATATGAAGTTCTGATATCATAACTTCAAAGTAAATGTACTGTGCCATGCACAATGAAAAACAAATCTTGTTTATAGGATGTAAGCCAATATATTAATATTTATCTCTATTAAATATTTATACAGGACAAAATTTATATTTATTCCTGTACTTTCCTAATCTCTTTTCAAAATTAAACTACTTAAATTACTTGTTTTTTTAATTGGTCTTCCAACTTTATTTATTTATTTACTTACTAATTTATTTATTTTTACACTCCAGATTTTACTCCCTTCCTGGTCTACCCACCGACTGTTCCACATCCCATACCTTCTCCCCATTCCCTTGTCTCCACCAGGATGTCCCCACCTTACCAGACCTCTGAACTCCCTGGGGTGTCCTGTCTCTTGAGGGTTAGGTGCATCTTCTCTGACTGAACCCAGACTCAAGAATCCTCTGCTGTATATGTTTTGGAAGCCTCATATCAGCTGGTATAGGCTGACTGGTCGGTGACCCAGTGTCTGAGAGATCTCGAGGATCCAGGATAATTGAGACTGCTGGTCCTCCTACAGGGTTGCCCTCCTAATCAGCCTCCTCCAGCTTTTCCCTAAATCAATCACAGGGGTCAGCAGCTTCTCTTCATTGGTTGGGTGCACATATCTGCATCTGACATTTTCAGTTGCTTCTTGGGTCTTTTATACGGCAGCCATAGGTCCCTTTTTTTGAGCACCCCATAGCCTCAGTAATGTAGTCTGTCGTGGGTCCTCCCCTTGAGCTAAATCCTACTTTGGGTCTGTCGCTAGACCTTCTTTTCCTCGGGCTCTTCTCCATTTCCATCCCTAAATTTCTTTCAGACAGTAAGAATTATGGGCCAGAGTTTTGACTGTGGGATAGCAACACCATTCCTCATGTGATGACCTGTCTTTCTCCTGGAGGTGGGCTCAACAAGTTCCCTCTCCCCACTATAGGACGTTTCATATAGGCTTCCCACTCCTTTGAGTCCTGAAAGACTTTCACCTCCCAGGTCTCTGGTACATTCTGGAGGGTCCTCCCAACCTCCTTCTTCCCGAGGTTGCCTGTTTACATTCTTTTTGCTGGCTCTCAGGGCTTAACACATGTCCTCTTCATGTTGCCTTAAAATCTTCATAACATGGCTGTTCTATTTCAAGAATGATGCCCAACGGGGGAGGGGGAGGAGCATGAATTTTATACGTTCATATGAACTTCCTTATGAAGTTACTGCTGCTATAAACACAAACTCATAAACACATAAACATAAACTAGATCGCAGGAAAATCATCATGGAATCCCATTTGTTGGAGGCCCGGTCAAAGACATAATGCAGGTTGTGGAAAATTAGAGCTAATATGTAAGCCATGCTTGTAAAGCAAAATGTATCAAAGCTAACTTTAAGGGATTCTCTTGGCTGGAGTAGCCACTTTTGGGTAGATGTGTGGGTTCTATATGGATGGCTTTAATTTTACTATCCACCTTCCAAACAAACAAAAACTATAAGCAGAATACAGGATACAGATTAGTTTATCTTTCTGCTTCAACCACACTGTAAACTCTACAAGAGAGAGAGAGAGAGAGAGAGAGAGAGAGAGAGAGAGAGAGAGAGAGAGAGGAAGGAAGGGAGGAGGGGAGGAAGGAAGGAAGGAAGGAAGGAAGGAAGGAAGGAAGGAAGAAAAGAAAGAAAGGAAGAAAGAAAAGAAGGAAAATATGTTCTGCCAGGGGCCAAAGCACAATGTATTTGATTCACCTAGATAAAAACAAACGAACAACCAAAAACTGAACCCACTCAATGGAGAAAAAGTATCATTTAGGAGTAGAGCTGTGTTAAGGTTTTGATTTGTGCTTACATGGTAATTCACACCTCTGCTTCTGGTCCCTGCCGGTAGTTGGTTTTTTCACTGATCAGTAAAGATCCATTGGCCAATGACTGAGCAGAGGGAGGGAGGAGGAACTTTGAGGATTCCTGAGAGGCATCACGGGAGAGGAAATGGGCAGAAATGCCATGACAGGAAGCAGAAAGACCAGACAGACTTAAGAGCCTACCGAAATGTCTGGGAAGCTGTCCCAGGGGCTACTTCCCCAATTGAGTCTGGGGTAGCAGAGATGAGGAAATATTAACTCAGGAATATTGGAGAGGAGTGTTAGCCACGTGGAGGTCAGGAGTGTCCCAGCCATTGAGCTAGTTAAGGAATATTTAAAATAATGCTATGTGTGTGTATCTTTCATTCGTGGGTTCAGAGCTGCATGTCCACCTGCCCGGAGCATAGAGTGGCTTAACTACTTACTACCACAGAGTTGTGTACTCAAAGCAGAAGTCTAAGCAGAAAATATAACAATAAGATTACCACCTCATTCTCAGAAAAAATAAACAATATTTGGTGAAATAAATAAAATCTCATAAACATAGCACTAAAAATGAAAAAAGGCTGTAATTTAGGTAACAAAAGAAATTGTTCTGAAAAATCTGTGAAATCAGAGATTCTAATTAGAATGATGTGCAAAATGAAATGATAATATAATTTTTTAAAGCAACGGTCATAGAATAAGGTAGACTACAAAGTTTTAAGTATGTTGCAGATGTTACTATAACACATCTGTACTAGCTGGAAAAGTTTCAAAGTAGATTTAGTTTGACATTTAAATTATTTAAATGCATTTAATGTCTATGCTTGGAGATTTTCCTTATTAATATCTTGTTAAACTATATTATATGCTGTGTTTTTTCAAAATGTTTCTATTACTTCTTTTTTTTTTTTTGAGATTATAATTACATTTTCCCTCCCATCAAAACCTCCTATATGTCAATCCTGGCTTTCCTTTGAATTCATGGCCTCTCCTTTCATTAATTGTGATTGAATTTTCTTGAGATTTGGAAACATTTAAACATTGCACTTACCACATCTCATGTATGTACATAGTCTTAAATATAACCAGCTCAGTGTGTATAATGTCATTTGTATCTGTGTATTCAGGACTGACTGTTTGGTATTGAGTAACTGATTTCCATGCTCTTACCTGGGGAAGACTATTTCTACTACTGTCAGCATCTTGATTGCCTGTTGATCTTAGATGTCTATTGTTATTATCCATGCTTGACTCATGTTTAGGCAGCCATGCTGGTGAGACTTTATGGAAGTAATGTCTGACATTTCTAGGAGGCAGAGAATCTCACAGCAGACTCCCTGTTCCTCTGGTTATTACAATCGTTTTTTCTCCTCTTCGAAAATGATCTCTGATCCTAAGTACAGGCATAGATGTAGATGTAGGTGTAGATGTTGATGTAGATGTAGAGATAGATAGATAGATAGATAGATAGATAAATAGATAGATAGATAGATAGATGAGATAGATAGATAGATAGATAGATAGATAGATAGATAGATAGATATGAATGTGCTCTGCAATCCTGTATTCAATATAATTTTTGAAAAACCAAAAAGGTTACTATAATCATCATTAATTTTTAAAAAAAAAATAAACTTTTAATATTACCTTCTGTTATTTCCCTACAATATATTTCAATTATCCCCAAATAATTTCAACTTCTAATTTTTAGTATATAGCATTTTTAGATGTTTTTCCTATATATGTTTTCCCATGGTGTTTTCGGAAAAATCTAAACATGTGGCACTTACCGCATCTCAATTTACTGTGTACCGCTTTCCAAGCATAGAACATGTCTCCTTTGGGTATCTGTAGACCATTTACATTTTGTGTATGGCTTTAAAGTTGGTAATGTCTTTCACACTCGCTCTCAGTTTAATTGTGTACTAGTTGGTTAAGATAGGAAGAGATGAATAAATGTCCCTGTTTCAGAAATTGTGAACATTAAAATGTACAGAAGACACAGAAATGCTGTAAATGTGTGATTTGTTTGAAATATAACGTGTTATGTGGTTATGGCAACATTTGTTACCTAAGTCAAGGTCCTTAGAAGCAGGCAAAAGAAAAATTCCAACCTAAATAAACTCGGGCTTCAGAGAGAGCGTAAATTATTCAGAATGAGTTTGGAATGCACAAAAGCTGCTTGTAGAGAGATGTGGTACACTGGGGCAACAGTAAGGCTATTCCTATCACAGTTAAAATGCAGCAAATCCTGAAGCTGTACCGTGACTTGCACATCCTCTCTAGTGATAACTATCAGCACAATGAATATTGTCTCTCTGTCCAGGTAACTCAGTTCTGAACTTAAACTGTACAAGGACAATCAAAGCCACAGCTGGCCCTCTTTTTAGGTAGAATGAATGCTGACAAAGATGAACTACTGATCATAATAGTATAATGCTATAACCACAGCACATTATACATACTCTTTTTTTCCACTTATAGTACAGCCTATTGGTCCTTTGATAAGTGATGCTCCTCTCCCTGAAAGAACCAGTGTCTATGATGTCATGGTACGCTCTAGCTAATATTATAATATTATATCTTCTCTTTTCATCCAAACTCTATCTTATTTGTTGGTAAAATCTAAAGGGCAACTAAAATAGGATGTTTAATATAGAATAATATAAACATGGAAAAGAACAAAACATGGAATGATGAATTTTTCTATATAGAACCATTCTTGCATCTGTGGGATGAAGTCTACTTGACCATGATGGATGATTATTTTGATGTGTTCTCGGTTTCATTTTGTGAGAATTTTATTGAGTATTTTTGCATTGACATTCATAAGGAAAATTGGCCTGAAGTTGTCTTTCTCTGTAGGGTCTTTGTATGGTTTATGTATAAGCATAATTGTGGCTTCATAGAAGGAATTGGGTACTATTACTTCTGTTTCTACTTTGTGAAATAGTTTGAAGAGTATTTGTACTAGGTCTCCATTGAAAGTCTGATAAAAATTCTTCACTAAACCATGTAGTACTGGGCTTTTTTAGTTGTGAGACTTTTAATAACTGCTTCTATTTCTTTAGAAGATAGGGGACTATTTAGGTGGTTTATCTGCTCCTGATTAACTTTAGTACCTGGTATCTGTCTACAAAATTGTCCATTTCATCCAAATTTTACAGTTTTGTTGAGTATAGGCTTTTACAGTAGGATTTGATGATTTTTTTTAATTTCCTCAGTTTCTATTGTTATGTTTCCCTTTTTATTTCTGATTTTGTTAGTTTGGATGCACTCTCTGTGCCCTCTTTTTGTCTGGGTAAGTGTTCATCTATCTTGTTGACTTTCTCAAAGAAGCTGTTCCTGGTTTTGTTTATTCTTTGTATAGTTCTGTTTGTTTCTACTTGGTTGATTTCAGCCCTGAGTTTGATTATTTCTGGCCATCTCCTCCTCTTGGATGTATTTGCTTCTTTTTGTTCTAGAGCTTTCAAGTATGCAATCAATCTGCTAGTGTAAGTTCTGTTCTCCCTATTTTCTTTTTGGAGGCATTCAGAGCTATGAGTTTTTTCTTTATTGTGTTCCATAATTTTTGGTATGTTATGCCTTCATTTCCATTAAATTCTAACAAGTCTTTTATTAATTTCCTTGTTTCTTCCTTGACCATGTTATCACTGAGTAGAGCATTGTTCAGCTTTCTTGTGTATGTGGGCTTTCTGTTGTTTTTTTTTTTAATTGAATAACAACCTTAGTGCATGATGATAGGATGCATGGGATTATTTCAATCTTCCTGTATCTGTTGAGGCCAGTTTGGGACCAATTATGTGGTCAGTTTTGGAGAAGGTATCATGAGGTGCTAAGAAGAAGGTATATTCTTTTGTTTTAGGATGAAATGTTCTATAGATGTATGTTAAATTCATTTGGTTCATAACTTCTGTTTGTTTCACTGTGTCTCTGTTTAGCTTCTGTTTCCATGATCTGTCCATTGATGAGAGTGGGGTGTTGGAGTTTCCCACTCTTGCTGTGTGAGGTCCAGTGTGTGGTTTGAGTTTTAGTAAAGTTCTTTTGTGTTTCTTGTATTTTTTTTCTTTTATGAATGTGGGCACCCTGGATTTTGGAGCATAGACGTTCACAATTGAGTGTTCATCTTTGTAGAATTTTCCTTTGGTGAGTATGAATGTCCTTTCTTTTCATTTTTGATAACTTTTGGTTGAAAGTCGATTTTATTAGATATTAGAATGGCTTTTCCAGCTTGTGTCTTGGGAACATTTGCTTGGAAATTTATTTCCAACCTTTTCCTCTGAGGTAGTATCTATCTTTGTCACTGAGATGCACTTCCTGTATGAAGCAAAATGCTAGGTCCTCTTTACATATCCAGTGTGTTAGTCTATGTCTTCTTATTGGGGAATTGAGTTCATTGATGTTAAGAGATATTAAGGAATAGTGATTGTTGCTTCCTGTTATTTTTAATGTTAGAGGTGAAATTATGTGAGTATAGCTATCTTCTTTTGGGTTTCTTGAAAAAAGATTACTTTCTTGCTTTTTATATGGTGTAGTTTCCCTCCTTGTGCTGGAGTTTTCCATCTATTATCCTTTGTAGGGCTGGATTTGTAGAAAGATACTGTGTAAATTTGGTTTTGTCATGGAATATCTTGGTTTCTCCATCTATGTTAATTGAGAGTTTTGCTGGATACAGTAACCAGGGCTGACATTTGTGTTCTCTTAGGGTCTGTATGACATCTCTCCAGGATCTTCTGGCTTCTAGAGTCTCTGATGATAAGTCTGGTGTAATTCTGATAGGTCTGCCTTTATATGTTACTTGACTTTTTTCCCTTTACTGCTCTTAATATTCTTTCTTTTTTTCTGTGCATTTGGTGTTTTGACTATTATGTGACCGAAGTAGTTTCTTTTCTGGTTCAGTCTATTTGGAATTCTAGGTTTCTTGTATGTTCATGGACAACTCTTTCTTTAGGTTAGGGAACTTTTCTTCTATAATTTTATGGAAGATATTTACTGACCCTTTTTTAGTTAGGAATCTTTACTCTCTTCTATAACAATTATCCTTAGGTTTAGTCTTCTCATTTTGTCCTGGATTTCCTGGATGTTTTAGGTTAGGAGCTTTTTGCATTTTACATTTGCTTTGACTTTTGTGTCATTGTTTTCTATGGTATCTTCTGCCCCTGAGATTCTCTCTTCTATCTCTTGTATTATGTTGGTGATACTTACATCTGTGACTCCTGATCTCTCCCCTAGGTTTTCTATCTCCAGAGTTGTCTCTCTTTGTGCTTTCTTTATTGTTTCTATTTCCATTTTTAGATACTAGATAGTTTTGTCCAATTCCCTTACCTATTTGATTGTGTTTTTCTGTAATTCTTTAAGGGATTTTTGTGTTTTCTCTTTAAGTTCTTCTACCTGTTTACCTGTGCTCTCTTATATTTATTTAAGGGGGGTGTTTATGTATTATGCCTATAATCCTCTACCATCATTATGAGATGTGATTTTAAATCGAATCTTTCTTTTTCATTGTGATGGGCTGTTCAAGACTTGATCTAGTGGGAGAACTAGGTTCTGATGATGCCAAGTAGCCTTAGTTTCTGTTTCTGTTCTTGAGCTTACTTACCTCTTGCCATCTGGTGCTACCTGCCCATGCTGTCTCTGTCTGGAGCCTATCCCTGGTTGTTTCACAACTCCTCAGAGTCAGCTGTCTCTGTGATCCTGTGCTTCTGTGATCCTGAGATCCTGGATGCATCAGAGTTTCTGGGAGTCAATCTGCCTAAATCCTGGTGTGACTAAGCTCCTGAAATCCTATAATGTCAGAGCTCCTGGGAACCAACCTTTCTCAGGTTGTTGCAGGAGCTGGTGGGACCCAGAGCTCTGGTACAGGTTCCTTCAGGTGTTGGGGCAGATGTTGTGGCCTCCTCACCTCTGATCCTGGGAATGTTAGAGCACCTGGGAATCGGGCTTCCTCTGGGTGTTGTGGGAATGGGTATGGAACCAGTGCCCGAGGTCTGCTCAGGGCACAGGTTCAGACTGGCAATTTCTGATTTTAAAATCATAATTTTCTACTATAAATTTTGTGCATTTGTTGAAAATTCAAACAATATTTGCTTTTAATTTTACATATTGGTAATTGGTAAGCAATGCATACCTGTGTACATGCATAGGGACACAACCAGATTCTAAGGAATTTGGAATTTGAGTACCGACTTTGTAAATGATTCAAAACAAATTATTTTAAAAACTAAGAAGATGCCCAACTGATGAGAAAATAGCATGCAAAAGTTAAATAAATAAGTGCATTAAGATGGCACAAAGAATGAAAATAAAGTAGGGTTGAATGTTTAGAAACAGGTCATGAAAATATGAAAAGTTCACCATGGTTCAGGGCTTCAATCCTCAGTAAAACTATGAGGTATTGAATGACTTAAAAATAGGAACAATTGATTACCTCCTGGAATTCTATGCTTATTGATATTTGGCTCCTCAACTCATAAAATTAAATGCAATTTCCTAAAGGACAAAAATGAAAAGTGAGAGAGAAAAGAATAAACTTTATATTCATTGCATCAAGGGTAAATTAATCAGCATGAACATGTACAAGTTTTAGAGCTATGATTATATACTTGAATACATATAGAGACAAAATGTTTGCATAATTAAAGAAGCCTAAAGCAAGCTTAGACTAATATATAATTGCAATATATGACTTCAGTGTGCAGAAGCAAAAACTACTTTAAAATCTGTGAACAAGTCATTAATATTTAGTAACAACTCTATATAAATGATTGAAGATTATAAAAATGTTTCCTAGTACTGCCATTCTACTATACCAATATCATTTGTAATTATATTCTAAACACTTATCTTTATACCCACAGATAAGTCTAGATCTAAACTTTCATCAAAGAGGCTTTATTTATTTATATATTTATTTATTTTGCAACACATAGCAACTAGTAGAGAGATCCACAATTGTGAATAAGGGCTCTTCTGACTTTGCCTATTAGATAACATCTGTGCTCTTTCTCCTTATCCACTGCTGCTCTCTTCACTGATGAATGGCTGTTTCATCAAAACCTACAAGGGCTTTTGAGGCTATTTAGGAATATAGGATTTTCTCAGTAACTGCCACTCACGTTTCATGCAGCCACCTGGCTAAAATTTGGGAGTTATTTTCTGCCCTCCACTTCCAAGCACCTCAACCAAAGGAGCCATATGGCTGGAGCCTTGTTTGGTTTGGCTTCTCTTTGTTACTTACCACCCGCTCCTTTTTGCAATCTCAGGCTTCCCATGATATAATTTTCTGATACTTTTGCTCTCCTCTTCTTTGGAATAATGTTTCTCTTCCTCTGTCTTCTTTCCTTTACCAGGTTACACAGAAATAAGTTCCAGTTCATGTGTCAAGTGGATCTGAAACTAGATTTGTAAACTATTGTTTCTACTATGATGCTTTCTTTTTTTTACTTGAATTTTTTTACTTACAAGTTAAATGTTATACCATTTCTTGGTTTCCCTTCAAAAATTCCTGCTCCCTCCCTCCCTCCATTTCTCTGAGGGTGCTCCCTCACCCAACTACCTACTCCCTCCCACCTCCCCACCCTGACATTCCCCTACACTGGGGTATCAAACGTTCACAGGATCAAGAGCCTTTCCTCCTATCAATGGTCAACAAGGCCATCCTCTGCTATACATGCAGATGGAGCCATAGGTCCACGCCTGTGTTCTCTTGGGACAGTGGTTTAGTCCCTAGGATCTCTGGGGGATCTGGTTGGTTGATATTATATTCTTCTTGTGTGTTGCAAACCCCTTCAGTACCTTCAGTCCTTTCTCTAACTCATTCATTGGGGACCCTATACTCACCCCAATGGTTGACTGTGAGCATCTGCCTCTGTATTTGTAAGGGTATGGCAAAGTCTCTCAGCAGACAGCTATATCAGGCTCCTGTCAGCATGCACTTCTTGGCATTCACACTATTGTCTAGGTGTGGTGGCTGTCTTAATACTTCAATCTGCATGCTCAGGCCCTTTGTCACCTTTAGAGATTCTTAATGTACAGATTCATACAAAGATGACTGAGAAGACAGTACTTTATTAGTCTGTAAATCTTACTCACTTTTGCTTGCAAAGAGTACATCTCCAGTGAAGATTTATGAGTCAGATTTTGAGATGTCCCAAAACATTTGTTTCTCAGTATCAATTCTCAACCTTAGTGTGTGTATAGAGTTATATAAAGAAGCCATATATGATGCTATGCATTCACTTGTGTGTGTGTGGTGTGTGTGTGTGTGTGTGTGTGTGTGTGTGTGTATAAAGGTGTTCTAAACAAAATTGCCAAATAATAAAGTTGATGGAGTGCCAACTGAGCATTTTTGTTACCAAAGGAAACTTCCAGTACCAAGTTGTTGGCCAAATTGTCACCATGGGAACCCCAGAATAGTACAAACTATTGCCAAAACTATAGATTGTTTTCCAAAAACTGAAGTCATGGCTCTATTGGTAAAGACAACACTATACTACTCAAGGAACGTGAAGAATGGAAACTATTGCCTATCTAGAGCATCTGCTCTGTGGACCAGTGTCATGGTACTCTACATGCTTCCAAAAGAGAAAGGTAAACACCAACACAGCTACAAACTCTTTATACACAGTGGTGACCTGTATGCAAGATATGTTAATGCAGTAGTAGCACAAAGCTTATGGAAGTCATCAACCAATGTATGGTTTACTTAAGGCCGACTCTTTGGTATGGGCTCCATGTCTGATACTACTTAGTGGCCAAGAACCAGATTAGATAGACCAAGAACTTAGGGAAAAACAAATATGTCTGCTATGTTAAAGGAACATAGCAATAAAATTACTCCTAATGACAGTCTGCTGTACTAATAGATCAAAGTCTTGCTCAGCCATAATCAGAGAAGCTTTCTCCTATATTAGATGGAAATAAATACAGAGATTCACAGCTGCAAAATGTGCAGAGTGTAAGACACCTTGGGATATACCATTCCAAATGGGATGTCTCTAACAAATCCTGCCTTTCAAGGATCAAGGAACCCTGTGGAAGAGAAGACAGAAAAATTATAAGGCCAGAAGGAATGGCCATCACCAAACAAAGAAGGCATTCTAAACACAGCTAAGTGTGACAGAATGTGACAGTATGACCGCCTGCAGAGGTCTGGGACCAATGGGGGCCTAACATTGAGAGGTAAAGTGAATACAAACCCCTATCCCAAACCCAGAAACTATCTCTAATTGACAACCACTTGCAAATGAAAACTTAGTTCTCCACAGAAGAGTCCCACTGGGGATAAAAAGCACTCCTAAAGGTAGGCCTTCATGCCTAGCAGTAGATGACCAACAAATACACTTCCACTCTTTCTTCCACCCGAATACTAGATAAGAGAGAAAAAATAATAGAAGGAAAGAGATCCCTGAATATAGTCAAGAGTTGTTAGACTAGTTCCTCCTGATTAGGGAAGTCCAGTTCCTAGGAAAAGTTTGATCTTTGCTGTAAGGATATCTAAATTATTCTTCTGATTTCTTCTTTGTGAAATGACTACTGAACAAACTCCGACCAACAGCAACCACCAACAACCCTTCAACAATGAACCAACCACCCACCTCACATCTCAGGGCCCTGGTATCTAGATACTCTCTGGAAATACCCAGAATTCAAAAAATCACACAATTGCAGAAACTATCTGTAACTGGCAAAACCATGACCCCTCCTAGAGAACAAGGCAACTCATTGTCAGCTTCTGTGGACAGTCTGAAGTAACCCCATATCCCCACACCTGGAATTAAAACAAAACCGTATTCCTAACATATTGTTGCATTTTTTTAAAGAAATCAAAATTCCAAAATTCTTACTACATATTATAGCTTCTGGTTTTGTGAGATTTGGGATTCCTGTGTGTACATCTCTCTCTCTCTCTCTCTCTCTCTCTCTCTCTCTCTCTCTCTCTCTCTCTCTCTCTCTGTGTGTGTGTGTGTGTGTGTGTGTGTGTGTATGTGTGTGTGTATCTATATGTGTTTCTTATGTTTGTTCTTGGGCTCTTTCTTCTGTTTGTCTTGTCCTATTTGCATCTATTTGTCTCTGTTATATTTTATTATTGCTTATAGCCCCTTTTGTTTTCTAAGGACAGACAGAAAGGGTGTGCATGCAGGTAGAAGGGGAAGTAAGAAGAATCTCAGAGAAGTTAGGGGAGGGGAAACCATAATCATACTATATTGTATAAAAATCTAATTTCAGTAAAATAAAAATAGGAAAAAAAAGAAAAGAAAGCAGCTCTATAGGATAGGTATTCCAATTACAGATTTAAAATTGTCTTTCAGAAGAGCAGTTTGCATCTCAGATTATTGTAGCCTTTGAGTTCCAGAAGTGAAAATCTCGAGCCTCAATTTCAGAATCCTTTGTTTTCTCTACAACAGAAGCTGGCTGCTCATTAATGAGCTGCGGCTAGGCACATGGAGTTCAAGAAGCCATTACTTAGACTTAGATAAAGAGTGAAACTAATGAGACTAATGAAAAAAAGATTGTTTTTAATCTGTTAGTGAATTATTTGATATGTCAAACTCAATTTGAAAACTTAGTGGAAGTAAATTTAAAGAGCTAGGCAAATCAATCTGTGTTGCTTTGCATAACTTAAAAAAAAAGAATATCCCTAGGCTGGTATTGCTACCTTATATTCAAGCGCTTGAAAGATAAAAGAAAAATCATAACTTCAAGTTAGTCCTCAACTATATAATGAGCTCAATGCAGTCTGAGCTACATGAAACCTTGCCTCAAATAAAAAAAAATCAAGCCAAATTTTCTTATATATTGTTTAAATTGCTGTGAAATATTCAGCCAGCTGTAACTCAGGCTTCCTAGGTTATGAGCAAAGTGAACAGGCAGATTTGAAAGGAGCATTTGTTTCTCCAAATTCTGTTTAATCTAATAAGAGAGAGTAGAAAAATACAGATCTTCAATGAACTCTTGGTCTCTCCATCCTCTCAGAGATTAACCATATCTAATTATCTGAAACCCTCTACCCCTAACTTCATTTCTTCTCTTACTTATGTTGTGTTCTCTCTCTCTCTCTCTCTCTCTCTCTCTCTCTCTCTCTCTCTCTCTCTCTCTCTCTCTCTGTATGTGTGTATGTGTGTGTGTCTCTGTGTGTGTGTGTGTCGTAACCTTCAGTACTTTAAAATGTAACCTCATTTAGAAATAAGTCACAGTCAAATTTAATCCATTAGAACAGAGATTACTCTGCTGACTTGTATCCTAATAGAAGGAAAAAATTGGACACATACAAAGAGGAGAGCTGATATGAAGGTAATCATGGGACTAAAACAGTGCTTCAATAAACACAGAAGTTAAAAGTTTGTTGTCTGTGTAGATCAATATCTTGCAAATACAGGGAATGAGCTTTCTCTGGAGTCACCAATGAGAGAATGACCCTGTGATGCTATGAGTTTGAAGGTCTGCATTTAAAACTATGAGTTAATAAATATAGACTGTTTTAAATTATCTCACGTGGGTAGTTTTATCCTCGCCTTCTACCTGCTTCCAATTTATAGAAACTTACATTGTGCACAATGAAATTAACATTCCATTGTCAAATGAACTCCAGTACCCGAGTCTCTTAGTAATATATTGCTTTATTTTTCTAATTGCAAAAAATATAACAATAATTAACGAAAAATAGGCCGTGAATTTGAGAGAGAATGAAGAGTGTTTAGTAGAGTTTCTAAGAAGGAAAGGGGATGATGATGTAGTCATATTATAGTTACAATATTATAAAAATTTACTGTTATTTTAGTGTGTATGTGTGTATGTGTGTAGTGTTGTGATTTATATGTACATCCAAGTACATATGGAGCCCCAGAGCAGACATCAGATGCCCTGAAGCTGGAGTTACATGATTTGGAACTTCCCCTTATGAGTTCTGGTCACAAAATACCTGTCCTCTCTGATAACAGCGAATGCTTTCAACTTTTACACCATCTCTCAAACTCTAACTTTGAGTCTCTTGATAGAAATCTGGTTTCTTTGTGGACACACATTCCCATCACACATTCTTTTATTTAGTTTTTATTTATTTAGTTAGTTAGTTATTTAGTTGGTTATGTTTTCTTCAAGACATGATTTCTCTTCTAACAGCCATGGCTCTCCTGGAGTTCACTTTGTAGACAAAATTGGCCTCAAGCTCAAAGGGATCCACCTGCCTCTGACTCCTGAGTGCTTCGATCAAAGGCGTGTGTCAGCTGTAATTCTTCCCCTTTTAACCCACAGAGCTCCTTGCATGTGCCCTTTATACCATCAAGTGTGTTAATGAGTAATCACACCACGCCTGGCGAGCACAGATGGCTGTCCTGCCCACCTAACTCAACTTCAAACCTTCCATTGCTGTCTCAATAACCTCTGTTTTTCATCCTCTCTAGTTCTTCTGTTCACGTACTTTTAAATCACCCACTTTTGTAAGATTTGATTGTTTCCTGATTTCTTTCTAAGCACCTTGATTTAAATATATGTTGAAATGATTGTTCAATCAACTTAGGTTTTGATTTCTTGAATTTCCCTGTGCCTGTAATAATTATAGTTGCCTAAAAGCAGAAATTCACTTCCATAATCTTACTCCAGACCTTGTTATTCCCAATGTCTGTAACTTTTTTCATGCTAATTGTAAGCATCTCTCTGACTGAAGATGTTCTCTTCCCTTTCCAGGTCACTTCAATTCTATTCCATTCCATCCAATCAGATCCCAGACTGGAGATCCTGTGTCTTCTCTGATCTTTCCATTGTCTCTCACCCACACAAGATCCTTTTTGTCCTCTTAATCTGCACAAACTTATAACTACTGCCTCGTAGACACTAACTCCCTTACTTCTCTCTGCCTGTCATTTCCAGCGAAATAAAAACATAATTCATGTGAACCCCAATTTACTGCAGTTTGCCTCTGTACCTTTCAAGCTCATTGTAACTGGGGGAAATAACTCAAGATTATCTCTGGGTTTACTTTCCATTAGAATTCATTTCAACTTGTCCTGTCATGCTTGCTTGCATGCACATGTAATAGACTTTCTATTTCAATCACCCCCCTTTCTAGTGAACTATTTTACACCTCAGCTACTTCTTCAAACCTTAATCATCTCTTTCATAATATTCTTTACGTAAAAACTTTGCCTTCTGCTTCATTAAAAACAATCAAGCCATGGGAATATAGTTCCACGTAAACTCTCAATGTACTAACCTGTATCTTGTTATTCACTGCTAACTCAATGCAGTGGAATTTGTTCTCTCTTACCCACAATGAAAAATACTCTCATTCCATTTATCAACTCGATGTAAGAATACAATGCAAGAAAGCATAAACATAAAAATTGCTCTCCATTTCTCATTATCAGCCTTTATCATTCCACTGTTCTACACAGAAAGACCCTCAAAAGTTCGTTCAATTGTTGCTGCCTTTATTTTGCCTTCTTAATGTTCCATTTTTTCTGTCTTCAATATTACTATTGGCTTGTGTCTTTCAACTAATTCTCAAGGTGAAATTTCAATTACTACAAAACAGACCTGAAGATTAAAAAAAAAAAAAAAAAAATCACACCACCAGCTCCATAGATGAAGTAAATGCCTTTGACAAAATCTAACATTTTTCATGATAAAACATGTAGACAGAGTAGAAATGGAGTCATCATACTTTAGTATTATAAAAGGCAGAAATGAATTATCCTATATGGAGAAGTATTCAAAGCAATCACATTGAAATCAAGAATAGACAGGACTGTCCACCATCCCCAGTCTTTTTCAATATAGTGGTTTCATTACTCACTGAAACAATAAGACAAAAGGTGGAGATTAAATAGGATACAATTAGAAAATAAGTCCAAGTATCCATATTTGAAGACTACATAGTATTATACATAAGATAGCCCAAAAATTCCCCCAGAAATCTTATGACACAATCAATATTTGCAGCAATGTAGGAGAATACAAAATGAAATTACAAACATCAGTAGTATTTCTAATCAGAAAACACTGAGGAAGAGATCATGGGCACACTCCCAGTTTCATAATTTATAAAACTAAATATGGAAAATTTTTCTTTCAAAAATGTTGTGCAAACAGAATGTAACATGGAAAAAAGAGAGAGAGAATCTCACCCTCCAAAATACTATTCTATAGCCAGGCAGAGGTGGAAAACATAAACATGCTTTTGCATTCTTTATTTCCTAAAATAAACATAGAATCATATAGAATATGAATTAAAGTAGAGAAGTGAGAATATTACATTTCTCTACTGGTACAATGTAAGTAATTAAGAGAAACACCTGCACAGCACCCAGGATAGCAAACTCTGTGCTCTCCCCATGGAATGCATATCCACGAGAAGGGACCAACTCTAACTGAACTCTTCCTGCAACCAGAAAGTTGAGCTTGGCCCAGTACTTCATCAAGGACAGAAATTTCCATTTCCTATTAATTTCCCTGTAATAGGATATTTTTACTAATTAGGAAGCCCTTAAAGTTTCTACTGTGATGAGAAATATACATATTTTTCATATATATAATTCATCTATCTGGTCCTGATTTGTTGATGCTAGCTAGCTGCTCCTTGGGCCATGAATAATTTTTTCCAAAAGACAATCTCCTAATGGAATATACCTCAGTTCACTAAGTTCATTAAATATGAAACATTTCCCTGTACAGAAATTATATGAAAGGCTTAATTTTTAATATTTATAAAGAAACATCAATGTAGATGCTATTTCATATTTATAACCTTATCCTTGACTGTCCCGCACTACTATATTTGGTATAGGCAATGTATTCTGCCACATTTCTTAGTAGAACTCTATTCACACAGCTTTATATAATTTATGTATAATCATAAAAATTATATATAATATGATTTATTCCTTGTTATGAGATTCCTTATTTCATCTCAGAAAGTAAATCTTATATCATGACAAGTTAAGTATTCTTGTTAAATAACAGGAAGTGAATTTATTCACAACATAATAAATTACAAGATGTCTTTGCTGTTGGAAAACTTTGCAAGACATTATTTATTAAAGGTCATATATGGATGAAATTAGTTTTTGATAAAACTACTAGATAACATATGACTTCCCTTCCTATTATAAATACGCAAGACCCTTTGATGTATGGCAAGTCAAACTTGTAAATGAAGTCAAGCACATTATTATGAGGTAGGAATGTACACAATAAAAAAAAAACATTACTAACCCCTAAACATTCAGCTTTGACACAGAGAGCCAACCAATAACTAAAGGGAATATTTCAAAGTAGATATTACTTGAATCATACAAATACTTAAATTACGAAGGAGAGTTGCCATATACCGTTCCAAAATGCGCCCCAATATTGTAAAATAAATAAATAAATAAATAAATAAATAAATAAATAAATAAGTGGTGACCAACAGTATTCTTAAAAAACTCTTGCAGAACACACCATAATAGTAATTGCTATATTATTAAGTGCCTAACTTAGTAGCACAGCGTTCCATATAGTCTGTAATAATTCTGGTCACAGCCCCCATGGGGTTTCATAGAATTAAGAGGCTATAGAGCAAAGAACTTTCTATAACATTGAAATATTATTTTTGCTAGATTTTGCATGTCCAGGGTTTCATAATTGCAGGATAAGAAACAAAAAAGAAATAGTAATATGTTCATTTATTTTTTATTGGTTATTTTACTTATTTTCATTTCAAATGTTATTCCCCTTCACAGTTTCCCCTCCACAAACCCCATTCCCTGCCCCCTGCCTCTATGGGGTGCTCCCGTTCCTTCCTCAGTACCCTAGCATCCCCCTATGCTGGGTCTTTGAAGACCAAGCCCCCGCCCCCACCAGTGATGCCAGACAATGCCATCCTCTGCTACATATGAAGCTGAAGCCATGGCTCACTCTGTGTATACTCTTTGGTTGGTGGTTTAGTCCCTGGGAACTCTGAGGGGTCTGGTTGGTTAATATTGTTGTTCTTCCTATGGGGTTTAATAAGCAAAACATTTTAAATTGCATTATACAATTTCAGCTAAGAGAGTCCAATGTTCTTTGAATACTTTTTTCACTTTTTTATTTCTACAATGGATCACCCATGACCATTATCCCATATTTCATTACCTGGTTAAAATAAATATTATTACTATCTATTAAAATTGATTATAATTTTATTTAGATATGATGCATTTCGATATGAACACCTAATTAAGTCGTAGGTAAATAGTTAAATATTTCCACATTCAAGTTATATGCAAAATTCAAGAAAATTAAATTATAGAATAAAAATTAAATAAATAAGACTAAGGTAATATAAATCTGCTTCATATCCTTTTACATTTTTAAAAAGAATTGAGATTCTCTAGCTCATATGTCTCATGTAAGTAAAATATAAATGACTCTCAGTGAGAATATTATTTTACAATATTATGCCTGTGAGAGTTGAGAAGTATGACTGTGTCTGCCATAAAGTTATTTCTAGAATATACAAACTAAATTGTCTGTGAATAAGAAAGAATTCTAAATAGAGGCATTGTTATATACGTTACTGTTTTCCCTTACCACTTAAAAAATACATTTGTTTAAAGAAATATAGAAAACACATATATACCCCAGAATAAAAATGTTAGGTATTCATAAACCTGTAATCTATAGAAATGTGCATTGTAGAACAATGTTGCATGAAACACAGAAACTTGTATGCATAGTTTACTTGTCATCACAATGAACTCATTCACAGGATAATGAAGTTGCATCCATAATTTTATTAACTTAAGTTTGTAGATAACATTTCCAATATTGCATATTAATACCTGTTTCAAATAGACATCAAGGTGTATCTATTGTATTGTTTGTTTTACCTCTAAGTATTTCATGTTATAGAGATTTCTAGTCGTGTTTTAATCTACCAATTGAAACATACAAATTTTATATGATATTATATGTCCATAATTATTCAAATATATGTAGCATTTTATTGTATTTTTATTGCTACTGTCCTGAAAAGTATCACTATATTATTACTAATGCATCAGGGTACTCTTTGATATACTAATATAATTAATATACACACTTAATACATCAACTCTAAACCTACATTTCAAACTCCAACTTATGTTTGGATTTATGCTGTGGAATACATGGATTATTGGATGTAGAAATAATTTATCTATAACCTTTTTGTGGCAACTTTATGATTCTGTACATTCTGAATTTTTCCCTAAAATTTAAATAAGAATGATTATTGCTTCAAATGAATAAACATCATGGTGTGAATGATGATATGGATTTAAAATAGCTAATGGAATACAGGATATATTTATAAATGTTTGTGATGGTTTGCATATGGTCCACCCAGAGAGTGGGACTATTAGAAGGTGTGGTTCTGTTGGGGTAGATGTGTCACAGTGGGCATGGGCTTTATCACCCTCAACCTAGCTTCCTGGAAGCCAGTGTTCTGCTACTAGCAGTCAGATGAAGATGTAGAACTCTTAGCCCCTCCTACACCATGCCTGCCTGGATGCTGTCATGCTCCTGGCTTTATGAACTTGTAAGCCAGCCCCAGTTAAATGTTGTCCTTAAAAAAGTTGCCTTGGTCCTGGAGTCTGTTCACAGCAGTAAAACCCTAAGACAATGGATAAGTAAATTTGTGGAAATAGAGAGACACCAGCGTCCAAATGAAAAAGGAAATTGGAAATCAGAGTGAGAAAGTGTCACTATGCTTCTCGAGAATATGAAATGCATGACCAATTGTACTGTGATTGCTGGATCCTCAGACGGGGTCTGGACTTGAGTCTAGTGGAAGATTTTTGGGAAGCCCTCATGCTGAGTTAAATGAGCAGGGATCATTAAAACACATTTCTCTAGCTCATGATGGCAGAAATTCACCTTAATGAACTTCCTGGGTAAGGTTAAAGCAGTCCCCAGTCTCCACACTTATCCAGCCACAGGTGGTGTGCTTTGACATAGTATGGGGATTTTTCATTGTTTCTCTAGTGCAGATAAGCAAGCGCTTCAAGAAAGAATTCAGTGTTATTCATTGATAATCTGTGGTGTGAGATCTAAAGGAAAAGGAAAAATCTTTTATGTAGGAGGAAGACAATATTTGGGGCTATTCCTGGAACTGCCTGATTTTTGTTAGTCTAAAAACTCTCTTTTGGTGAAAGTGAGCCATTTCTGTTGACTACTAACAATGGTTTAATACCAATCTTTGTATTCAATTCAAGTAGTAATAGTTTGATGAAACTGGTTGCTTCTGAGTTTGGTGCATGTATGTGGCGGAGAATAATTTCTTCTACATTAACTGCTCCCATGATTAAAATAAACTGTCCTGTTTATCTCCTCTGGGGGTTTGGCGGGAATCAAGCGAAACTGAGTTCCTCCAAAGCTAATGCTGTTTGTGTTTGTTCTATTTGTATGAATTTCTGGAATTTCCCACCACAGCTCATCTTCCCTGCTGCAAAGAGAATCATTCTCTCATAAGTCTTGCTTCGGCCTCATATGAACTAGCTCCCTGATAAGACTACTAGCACAGCACTCGCGCTAAGTGAAAGACACATGAGACAATGAACAAGGCTCTAGGCAAATGTTTCTTAAGAAATTGTGTATTTGAAACTTTAGTCAACAGATTTCAGTGAGTAACTTTTTTATTTAAATTGACTTTTTCTTTTAGTTAGCACGAAAAGCAATGAGTGCCATCCTGTCATCTTTGTACAAATGCGTCATTATTCTTTTTGGTCGCCTTCCCTGAGCCCTGCCTCATCAGCTGGTTTCCATTCTTCCTTTGTCCTTCATCTTTTTATCCCAACTTCTGCTCTCTCACTATATGTATTCCATTACTTTGTATCTATTCCCCTTACCTAGATATTTTTTCATGATTCCCCTTTGGTTTCATAACCTACACACACACACACACACACACACACACACACACACACACACACACACACACACACATGTACACATGCACACAAACACACACATGTTCACATGCACACACATGCATGCATACACAGAGACATGCTCTCTCTGACACAACACAGACGTTAAATTTAAACCTACTCAAAGAAGATGTACCATGCAACCCTACTGTCTGCCCCACTCTTATGTATCATGTATTCATCCAAGTTATCTGTATCAGAGCACATTGCTGCTTATTGCAACATTATTCACAATAACTAAGTTAATGAACCAAACTACGTGTCTATCAGTAGGAATAGGCACTGGAAATATATTATAGACACATGAATTGTATTAACATGTATAAAAAGAATGAAGTCATCAGCTGGGGAAATTGAGGCAACTTGATATAACCATATAATGTCATGAAAAGATGTATATTTTCTCTTATTTGTGGTTTGAACATTTTATACACATAGATAGTTTGTGTGTACATAAATATGTTGCAAGTATATGTAAGTAAATACATTGTATACAGTATATACTTATGCAAAACATCCTTACTTTATACAGTATCATATGCAATGAATATGTGCAATGAAGGTTTTTAAAGAATAACTTTTTAAATATAAGCAACATTGTAACTATTATGTTACTAAAACAAAAATGATGGTTATTCTTGAGATTTATTTTAAAATATACATTTTATAAGTCTGAGATAGATAGAAGGGCCCAGTTTTCCAATTGTTAAATTCAAAAGACCTGAAAAATCACATTCTCAAATTTTGCTTAAATTAAATTTTATGCATTTTATATATGGTAATTCAAAATGTATGGCTTCTGCTCTAGTTTTCTTTTCATTGCTATGATAAAACACCCTGATCAAAAGCAGCTTAGTGGAGGAAGTGTTCACATTAGCCAACAACTGTAGCTCTCGTCCTGTCATTCATTCAGCCCTAACTTGCAGTCCATCACTGAAGAAGGACAGGGCAGAAACTCAAGCAGCATCACCCCGATCCGAGGAACTCACATCACAGCCAAAGAAGTATGGTCAGAATCATAAAGGATGATGCTTGCTAGCTAATCGCCAGGCTCGTTTGCAGCTTTCTTCTTTGTGTAGAGAAGGACAACCTGTCCACTACACCACTCAAAGTGGGCTGGATCCTACAAAACAGACTCCTTTCTGGGGCACCTCTAAGCTGCATCAAATTGACAGCTAAAACCAACTGCAGAGTTTCACTTAAACCATACACATATAGAAATCCTTTTCTAAATAAAGGGTTCGTATCTATATTAGAATTACATGCCCCTAAGAAAATAGACAGGCAGTTTAGTCTCTGGAAGCTCTGGGTGTTCTGACAGACTAAACCACCAACCAAAGAGTATACGTGGAGGGATCCATGCCTCCAGATACATATGGAGCAGAGGATGGCCTTATCTGACATCAATGGGAGGCAATGGCCTTGGTCCTGTGGAGACTTGATGCCCCAGCACACTGGGTGGCTAGAGTGGTGAGGCCGGAATGGGCGAGTTGGTGGAGGAGCACCCTCATAGAGACAAAGGGGAGGGGAGAGAGGGGAGATGCGATGGGGTTGGGGGGGGTGGTTGGAGGTTAACTGGGAGGGGGGATATCGTTTGAAATATAAACTAATAGAGTAATTAATTTTAAAAAATGAAAGAAAATTAGGCAGGCAAGTTTAATTCCTTTGTAAACATTTCCCAACAACAACAACAATGAAACCTGTATTACTGCTTCTCTGGGCAATCGCTTACTATTTGGTTGGTGATATTTGAATCATTGTTCTTTTCATATTCTGAAAACAAACTGATATCTGTAAAAGTATCTTTTATTTCCTTTGAAGATAGGATGCAGTGTATATTCTCTGGTACCATAATAAACATCAGCTTCTCAGTATCATGGCAAAACAGCAGCGATTGGACAACAGAACATTATAACAAACCTCATTAGCCAGTTAATGTTCATGTCTAATTTCATATCTTATGAGCTTCCCTGTACATGACTAGTAAATCATAAATATAAAAATATATTTTGATATACTTTTAATTAAAACATTATGCACAGAACTCTAGAAATATGTTCAAGAAAAAATATACTTTTTAACCAGTGTAAGTTTCCATCTTCTTTTGTTAATACATAATTGCCTCACTATCTTTTTATGTTTCCATTACTTGTATAGGATACAGATTATCCAGGCATGTATAAGTAACTTTTTTTTCATTTGAAGTAGCATTTTAATTGCTACTTACCTGTCCATATTAGTTGCTGCAAAATACCTAATTAAAGCTTAAGTTAATTAACTTCAGAACTGTGACAGAACCTTTCGCTAATGAATAAAGATTTCAGGGGACCAATCAATGGGTTAGAGAGAGGAAGAGAGGAGACAGAGAAAAGGACTTGCTTTCGGATGGAGAACAGGAGGCCAGAATGTAGACAGAGGCGGCCCCCGGTTCAGGTGGCAGATCCACTGGGATCCGTTACCAGAGGATTTATGTTAGAATGGCCTACAAATTAGGATGTTAGATGCTGAGTCCAGTGATTTTGTTTCCTTAGTTGATTCTAAACTAAGATTGTGTGGTGTTTTCTTCATGCAGTGACTCAACTGAGTTCCAGAGAAAGGTATGGTCATGGGGCATCCCAGCCATCCACAGGAATTTGGAATCCTGGGGCTGGCATGGTAATGACCAGTCATGGGTGCTTAAAGGCCATAGAGGCGGGCAAGACCTCCGTGGTCAGATAGTAGTCCTATGTGGGATGGTGCTTTAATTATTTCATGCTACCGAGAACTATTTTTCTCTTCGCAGTTTAAAGTAACAGCATGTAGCGGTTGCCTGAGTGATTCCTAGAATCCAGACTGCAAATCGTGTATGCTTTTACATAGGTTATCAATAATAGATTGATATCCTTGATCTGGTCTCCTGAAATCATTTAACTTGAGGCTTAATTATCTTGGATTTACTTTGGAGTACTCATTCACTGGATTTTTTTTCAAGGGTATAGGGCTGTCTTCTTCTTAACCTTCAGAGGTATAAATTAATGTTATATTTATTTTCTCTCATTTTTTTCTCAAAATAATAACTTAGCCTTTTTTCTGTTTTGTTTTTTTGTTTTTTTATCCTTAGTCAGCCTTTAACCCATGACATCACTTCATGTCTAGTCTCTGATCCTGTTTTTACTTTGTTAGCATAATGTTCAGTTTCTTATCCTACAGAATATTACACTTAGAGCAGGAACTCTATCGATTGTATTTGTTTCTACCAGTGCCAGAATCCTTCGGGCAATATTTCATAATTCACTGGAGAAACAGAGGCAGTTAGAGTCAAAGGCAGGAAATGCACATTGTTATTTCTATGTATAGTGGAAATAAGAGGTAAAGAACCTATGGGACTTCGGGAAGCGTTGAAGTCATATGGCTTTAATAATAAAAGTGGATTTTAGTCTTCCTAATGCTGTGAGCTCTTAATGCAGTTCCATATATTTCAGTGACACCAAACCATAATATTAGTTTTGTTGCAACTTCATAACTGTAATTTTGTCACTGTTATGAATAATAATGTAAATATTTGTGTTTTCTGATAGCCTTAGGTGACTCCTGTGAAAGGGTCATTCAACCAGCAAAGGGGTAGTGGCCCACAGGTTGACAACTATTGGATAACTCAGTATCTACCATCTGTGTAACTTACATTTTTAAAATACAGAATTAGAAGGGAAAGACAAGCAACCTCAACATAGAATGGCCATGAATTCAAATAAAGTAGTTACAACTATGTGTGGCACTACAAAAATATTCAGAAAAGGTTATTTATATTTATATTTGGTCACCAGAGACAAATGATTTTATTAGCATATGAATATATGATTTATTTATTATATTATTGAGAAAAGAAAAGATAAAAACTTCATATTGTTTTATGATTCTGTTATTGACTGAGACATTTGCA
Source organism: Rattus rattus (assembly GCF_011064425.1). NCBI lineage: Eukaryota > Metazoa > Chordata > Mammalia > Rodentia > Muridae > Rattus > Rattus rattus. Next base: position 47,571,950 of record NC_046166.1, on the reverse strand, counting down.
AGAAAATGTTCTAAGTCAACTGTAAAAGAATAGCATATGCACCAAAAATGAATCTATAGCACACTTGAACATCAGAAAATATAATAAAAGCAAAAACTAGGAGTCTAGCCAACTATCTACAAATGGCATTTTCATGTACTTTTGAAACTACACTAAAAGTGCAGTAAAGAAACCAGAATCTGCATATTCATTTGCATCATTAAGTTAGTAAATGAAGCACGGCTACAGCATTAGTCATCAGATTTGACTACGTTTCTCTTTTTACTTTTTTATTTATTTATTCACTTTACGTCCCAATCGCTGTCCCGACCCTGATTTCCCTCTCATTGTTCCTTCCTCTATACCCCCTCCATGACTACATTTCTCTCTATAGATAGATAGATAGATAGATAGTTAGATAGATAGATAGATAGAAAGATAGATATATATAGATATAGATATATGAAAAACAATAGACTGATTTTAAAAAAATAAAGGCCAAAATGGAACATCTTAAAATATAAAACTGCCAAATATTTACCATGGGATCTGTGAGTCCCCCAGCCACAGATTTTTGGGATCAGTTGTTGGGCGTGTGCTTCCTCCATAGAGTGGGCGTTCAATAAAACATTCAAGGAAAGTAGTGGCTACTTCATGATGGTCTGCATCTATTGAACCTATGTACATACCTTTACATGCCAGTTCACAGGACTCACAGCTAGGTAAAATTAATGTCCTCCCCCACCCAACACACACACACACACACACACACACACACACACACACACACACACCAGCAGCAGCCTATATAACACACACACACACACACACACACACACACACACACACCAGCAGCCTACATAACACATTTGTAACACATTTAGTACTATTAAAGCTAGCTAGTAGCAGGAAACTACTTTTCAGTAACAACTTCTTTCCTTTATATACTGTGACCAAAATATCTTCACCAATAGATTCATTCCTATTATTGTTTTTAATGGTAATCAAAAAGCAATGTCAATATCCTATGCTATAGTAGGGCTGTCCAAAAGTTTTTATTTGGCCACCTACACTTTCTAGAAGGACGAAGTACCAAACTTCCATCTAAATTTATATCTCTACATACACAGATTAGAATAGCTCTCAGTTTCACCTCACACCAGTGAGAATGGCTAAGATCAAAAACTCAGGCGACAGCAGATGCTGGCGAGGATGCGGAGAAAGAGGAACACTCCTCCATTGTTGGTGGGGTTGCAGACTGGTACAACCATTCTGGAAATCAGTCTGGAGGTTCCTCAGAAAATTGGACATTGAACTGCCTGAGGAACCAGCTATACCTCTCTTGGGCATTTACCCAAAAGATGCCCCAACATATAAAAAAAGACACGTGCTCCACTATGTTCATCGCAGCCTTATTTATAATAGCCAGAAGCTGGAAAAGAACCCAGATGCCCTTCAACAGAGGAATGTGGTACATCTACACAATGGAATATTACTCAGCTATCAAAAACAATGACTTTATGAAATTCGTAGGCAAATGGTCGGAACTGGAAAATATCATCCTGAGTGAGGTAACCCAATCACAGAAAAACACACATGGTATGCACTCATTGATAAGTGGCTATTAGCCCAAATGCTTGAATTACCCTAGATGCCTAGAACAAATGAAACTCAAGATGGATGATCAAAATGTGAATGCTTCACTCCTTCTTTAAAAGGGGAACAAGAATACCCTTGGCAGGGAATAGAGAGGCAAAGATTAAAACAGACACAGAAGAAACACCCATTCAGAGCCTGCCCCACATGTGGCCCATGCATATACAGCCATCCAATTAGACAAGATGGATGAAGCAAAGAAGTGCAGGCCGACAGGAGCCGGATGTAGATCTCTCCCAAGAGACACAGCCAGAATACAGCAAACACAGAGGCATATGCCAGCAGCAAACCACTGAATTGAGAATAGGACCCCCGTTGAAGGAATCAGAGAAAGAACTGGAAGAGCTTGAAGGGGCTCGAGACCCCATATGTACAACAATGCCAAGCAACCAGAGCTTCTAGGGACTAAGCCACTACCTAAAGACTATACATGGACTGACCCTGGACTCTGACCTCATAGGTAGCAATGAATATCCTAGTAAGAGCACCAGTGGAAGGGAAGCCCTGGGTCCCTAAGACTGAACCCCAGTGAACTAGATTGTTGGGGGAGGGCGGCAAGGGAGGAGAATGGGAGGGAACACCCATAAAGAAGGGAGGGGGGATGTTTGCCCGGAAACCGGGAAAGGGAATAACACTCGAAATGTATATAAGAAATACTCAAGTTAATAATAAAAAAAAAAGAATAGCTCTCAGACTTAATCAGAGAACTTTCTTTGTGAAGCATATGGTTGTCAACACAGAAACTCATAACTGGTCAATATGAAAAAAATTCAGTGGAGTGCTCAGTCACAAATGGGACATCTATATTAACCACATGGCCAAGACTCAAAGATCTATGAAGAAGAGGGATCAGAAAGATTTTTAAGAACCAGAGATCTAAAAGAACAAGACTAAAATAAGAACCAGAGATATAAGAGAACAAGATATGAAATGGCTACTGTACCCCTGGACTCATCATAGCTGCAGATGCCTTCAGGAGACCTGAATATTCTCAGGAAAGTCTCAGGTCTAGCTTAGAGAAGGAAGAATCTAGAAGCCCTTGCCTCTAACTTAATAGAAATTCAAAGTGGATGGTTTCTGTGGAGAGGATGTCCGTTTTCTTTAAGGGTGTGTTCCGTGGTAAGTTAATCGAACTCTAATGGATGGCCCTAAACCCATGAGTACTTGTTTGGTTGCAGGAACTGGATTCAGACAGGTACTGAAGACAGAAAAAAGACAGGAAATGAGGAGAAGAAGGGGAGTGAACCCAGGAAGAGTTAGAAAAAGCAGTAAGGGACGTTTATGGTCAGAATGCATCATAAAAACTGGAAAGAATTAATAAAAACTTTATATATAGAATTCTTCTATGTATTAATTATTTAAATGTATATTTCTTTCTGTAAAATTAAGAACAGAATAAAACTCAGAACTTCATAAAAGGAGTACTAGTGTTCTGCTTCACTGAAGACTTCAGAAAGTTGGCACTTGGGTGCTTAAATAGAAAATGAGGGGTTTTTTTTTACATTTTAACGAGCTTTTTTTAAACTAAAAATTAAATAATCTTTAAGGGAATTTTGTTGGCTTTGTTGAGTGGTTCTAACGCAGTACATCAGCATTTACTTGTGTTTAATGTTTCATACTACTTGTGTTAAAAACACATATCTGTTTAGTATATGGAAGTGATGAGGTTTTGTGATACATTATAGCAATGACCAATCAAAAAGACAGCGGCTTCATCATGCTGAACATTAAATACAGCACCATAACTAGTCTTCTAGATGGCAACATAAAACCTAAGTCTAGAAGGTTTTTTTTTTTGGTTAAGTGGATGCTCGATCACATTATAAAATATTTTTTGCTCTCACAGACTGCAACACACACGTGTGTACAACTGTTCCTTTTTGAATATGTATCTATACATCCTAATCAGAATGAATTAAAATGATGAGTAAAGAAAACCCAGGTGAGTAACTTTTACAAGAATATGTTGATCATGAAGAAAATTTTAGAAAGGATAAATATATGTTGCTATAAATAAGCATCTCATGTCATCTCTAGATTATCTGAAAATAAAGCCACAAGAAGAAAACAACCTCCATTCATATCACCATTGAACAGAGACGAAAACGATTATAGCATATCCGTTAAGTTTTTCTCAAGCTATTTTCCATTACTTTTTTATAAATAATTAACATATACAAATATGAATATTTATATAATAAAGGATATTAGATGATTTCTTATTGCTGTTATAAGACACCATGACCAAGGCAACTCACAGAAAAAAATGTTATAGTAGAAAACATTACATTTGGGGCTACAGTTCCAGATGTTGGAGTCCAGGTTGGAAGAATAGAGATAGTTGATACAGGTGGCAAAATAAATATCTGAGAGATGAAGCAAGAATCAGTGGTAATAAAGGGTAACCTCAGGCCTGCCCACATCGGCTCACCTCCTCTGATGGGTCTTTACCACCTAGTTCTTCCTAAATCGTTCAAACAAGTGGAACCAAACATTCAAGGATATGAGTCTGTAGGGCTATTCTCATTCAACATCAGGGCAATCCAGCAAATGTGAGAAACAGTAAAAGCATGCTGTTATAAGCAGTGCAACTCTGGTAGATCTGTTTACATCTAGTTGGCAAGACCTTAGTGACCAATGATAAAATATGGAACTGAAATACAGAATCTGTAGTTCATTGGTTTTCCTGGGTTTCGCTTAAAACTTAGAATCAGTGCAACCACCATCATTCATAAGTACAAAGCATACACTAGGAAAAAATATAGGCACATTTTTAAGTTATTTTTCAAGTCTACATGTAACTAAAGGCATAACCCTTCTTCAGTTACTCAGTACTCATGAATTATATTACTGAACATATTCTACAAACTGATATAATGTCCACAGATATCAGACATTGCTCTTTTCACATTTGGGGTAATTTGTTAGACCCTTGTGTCGTTCGATGACTCAATGATGTTTGCACACACTCAATTACGATCTCAGCTACCACACTGTTTTCATTATTGGTATAGCAAAGGGGATGTCATGGTTTAGTACTCATTTTAAATTTGTATGTAAAATGTTCTGCACTAAGGACTTCTTCCATTCGCTAAGAAAATTTAACTTGAATAATAATAGCTTATAAAAAGCAATTTTTTTCTGCATCACTAAAAGGTAAATAACACCATTTGACTTCAATTAAATGGAGTGACACTAAAAACTTTGTAAGCAAAATGGAACAATAGAAATACATTAGGATGGGAATTTATAGTCACTTTATAACTTATGCGTAGAATGAAATGTAATGGGTGTCAGCCATGGTAATTGCATTCCCTAAAATGCAAAACAAACTCTACTCACTAAATTCATGACAGAAAGGGATTCTGGGAAATTCCATTTCTTTACATTATCTAACTCCACTCTATTTTCAATGAGAAGACAGTTTCAATTGTCAGAATTCAGAAAGGCCATAATGTTTTTTTTTAAAGATATGTTCATAGCTACTGAGTATTGTTATATGAGAATAAGTTATTTATCCTTCCAATTCCATTTTAAAATTCACAGCAATTAAATATATCCTCCAAACATCTTTTGCATTTTTTAAGTAATTTTCCTTCATTATTCCTAGAAATATAAAGGATTTTTGTGCGGAGCTGGACTCATCCTACTTTATTCTGTGTTTTGAACAGCAATATAAACCAACCAGACATCCTAGAGCTCCCAGGGACTAAACCACCAACCAAAGAGTACACATGGAGGTACCAATGGCTCCAGCCACATATGTAGCAGAGGATGGCCTTGTGGACATCAATGGGAGGAGAGACCCTTGGTCCTAGGAAGGCTCAATGCCCCAGTGTAGGGGAAAGCCAGGGAAGGGAGGTGGGAGTGGATGTGTGGGTAGGGAGCACCCTCATAGAAGCAGGAGGAGGGAGGATGGAATAGGGGGTTTCCAGAGGGGAAACTGGGAAAAGAGATAACATGTCTACTACATCAATAGTAGACTGCTAATATCTGCAATTTTGAATAAAGATTTAGTTTAAATCTGAACAACTGGTCAAAGTAATGACACAGTTATCCAATAAGCAGATGCCCCACAGGCCTACTTATGTTTTCTTAAAGTATCTAATTTCCATCATGGTGCCCCCAAAAGACTTGAAAATTGGTTAAGGGTAGGGTAAAGTTGGTTTCTTACTAATTCAGTGGTAAAATCTAGTTTCTAATCATTGCAAGACTGCAGGAAAGGAGCAAAATGAATCAAAGTAGTGATAGTGAAAGGGGAAATAAATGGAGATAAGTTATACATAGTTAGATGACTTGTAGTTGACTAGAAGAGAGAGAAGATGCAACAATACTGGCCGGGTTGCAGAATAAGTGACTAGAAGACAACATGTTCGTGTTCAGCATTTGCTCCAGAGGGATGATGAACACAGGTATCATAATCACTGTTCTATTGCTGAGAGGAGATACCATGACCAAGGCAACTCTAAAGCAGGCATTAATTGAGGACTTCCTTGAACTTTCAGAAGTTTAGTCAATGACCATCAAGGCAAGAAACATGGAGCATGGCACTGGGCAAGCAGGCCTGATGCAGGAGAAGGAACTAAGATCTCACATCTGGTTTACATGTAGCAGGCCTAGAGAGAAATGGCTTGCCATGGCCTCTAACCTTACTCCCAGTTACACACCTCCTCCAACAAGGCTACACCCACTGTAATAAGGCCAACCTTTTAGTCTTTTCCACATAGTTAGAGACTAAGCATTCCAACATGAGACAATGGGCTATTCTCATTCTAGCCACCACAGAATGTTCCTTCAAATTACCATTATTTTAGGAAGGAATGCAAGTGAATCTCACAGGGTCTATTGCCATTTCAACTTCCAAATATCTTTAATAACTTCAGTAGGTTTCAGAACTAATAATGTCCAAATGTTTACCTCAAAACAAGACTTCTAAGGTCTCACTCTTGAAAGAACACACACACACACACACACACACACAATTGAGGATCTCGATTAGTTTCATGGCTTTGAAAACCATACCTAATTTATCATTTATCATTGTAATTATAACTTCTCAAATCTGAATGCATGTATTTACCTAAAAGTCATTAAGATTTACATGTTTTAGTCAAACTTCCAATATTACCTCCCATCAAAACTCCACCATTTTGCTCCTAATCTCATGCATCTCAGGAAATGGAAAATGAATTTTCATGAATACTAAAGCTAAAGGCCCTAGAGACAGCCTTAATACTTCATTTGCATTTAGAGATGTGTGCAAATTCTGCTGACTCAGCATCTGACCCACTTACCCACAATTTCACTTTCATTTTTAGTGTATTATTCATCTTTATTTATGACAAAGCTACCAATTAGAATATATTTTTGACATTCAGTTAAATTTTCAGCATTCCAAACTTACATTAACATACACACACACACACACACACACACACACATACACACTGTACTTTAAGCAATTAAATTCTCACATCTCAAATGTACAAAACCATGAAGTTTGTATATTGTACTTACCATATAAAAACATTTTACTCCCCAAACCCCACACAGAATCAGTGGTTAATGAAATACATGCAGTCTGAGCTCATATTAAGCGTAGATTTCAACAGCAGGGAAACTAAAGAACTTCAGAACATGATCACGAATTAAGTTCTGACAGAGAAGGAAACGAAGTAATTATAAATGTCTCACAGACTTAGGATTTGCTTCAGAGACAACTGACATGTTTTCATTTGAGCATTTATAGACAATAAAATCTGAGTATAGAGTAACAGTAAGAGCCGCAGAAATAATAACCTCAACATTACAAAATAGTCGTCATATCATGCAGAGAGCAAAATTAAAAAGTGGTTTCCTTAATGTCATGCATGGATTCTGCTTATATAATAAATTAGGTTGCCAACAAGCTACATAACTTTAAAGAAATACATGAAATTTCCAACATCACTATTACTTATTTATGCTTTATGTATTAATTTACTCATTTGACAAGTAAACGCACACACAAACATATATACATGTACATATACATATGCATATGTATGGTGGTATTGTCTCTGGTTACACCAATCTCTCCAGCCTCTTGCGTCTCCCTCCAACCACTCTCAATTCCACCTTTTTCATACCCATTCCACTTGTATACTCACAATTTTGAGTTGTTTGTGTGAACATTTAAGTGGGACTACTGAGGGGTCTTGAATGGCTACACAGGTAAAGACAAGAACCATCTTTTTCTACAAATCTCCAGGTCATCAGTGAGAGGTACGGAGCCCTGATCCTCCCTTGCATCCATGCTCTGCTGGCCCATTGTTGTGCATATTATTACAGTCACCACAGTTGTTGAGAGTTTGTAATTACAATAGATGGTAATAATGCAGAAAATGCCATTTTGTGGCCCTTCTATCTTAAGGCGTTGTTGTTGTTGTTGTTGTTGTTGTTGTTGTCCTCTCTTACACAGTGTCCTCTAAGCATAGGAAAGAAGGGTATGAGTGACCTCTTTAAGGCTGGGCATTAATCTATCATTTATTTTGAAGATCAATGCAGCCATAATTCTCTTTATTCACAATTCATTGGAAATGGATGGTTCTCTGATTAATGCTGAAAACAGTGTATGTGTGTGTGTGTGTGTGTGTGTGTGTGTGTGTGTGTGTGTGTGTGTGTGTGTGTGTTGATTTTTTTATGACTAACATGGACTCTTCCTTGTGAAGTAGATTTCAAATCCAATCAAAGATTTGGCTGTCCCCCAGAGCGACCATGTAACCTTTGCCTAGCATTTCGGTATTTTAGTGCGTAGAGTTCATAGCTGGGTAAAATCATTAATTCTATTTCCCTGTCAGGAGCCTGTATAGTACCTTATTGCACTATGAAAACTAATGGCATGGATAAAACTTCCAATTCTGTCCCAGATTGATATTTTTTTCAGTAAAGGTATATATTTTTCTCAGTAATGTGCTCTTATTCTACGATTGTGGTAAACACCAAATGCAATTGCTAAGGTTGGGTTAACTACAGTCTAAAGCGAGAAAGAACATTCCAAAAATAAGCAGATCAAAGATTTCTTAATTGGATGGAACAGTGTGATTAAATCTTATTCCAGTTTTCTGTATCTGCCTGGTACCAGAATCATTCTATTGTCTAGAGCATTTATGCTATGTATCTTACATACCTGTAATTATATTATATACCACAGATACCTAATTAGTACAGTATTGTAGGAATTATGTTGCCTTATTTTCTTTAATATTGATTCCAAGGAATGAGTGTAATGAAATTCCATTGAACTATATTGTATTTATTCTATTTGATTATCATTTGTTGTTAATTCCTTACTGTGCCTAATAGTAAATTACATTTTATTAAATATTTATTATAATATTGGAAAAGAAATTATTTGTAATAAATCTCAATACTCTCTGAAGTTCTCTGAAGGAATCCAGTGGTAGGGGTTCTAAGATATTCCCTATGTATTAAATCTGGATTTTTGTATACTTAGTATAAGAGCTCACTACTACTGCCACCGCTGTAAGAGGAAGCCAATAATGGTCAATACAAATATTTGCTATAGTCTTTCAATTGGTCTCCACTTGAATCCCTATCTATCATTGTAGTATACTAAAAATATTTAGTAAAATTATAAATTATTTTTCCATAAAACTTAAAGGATTTTATCACAGTGTATATTTTTTTAAATGTGCTACAAATCATGTGATGGTTGGAGTTATTGTAAGCTTGCTACAAATTATAATTACATTTAGGAAGCCTCAATTGAAGAATAGTCTTTATTGCCTTACCTAATGTGGGAAGACTCTCCCCAAGATTGGGCAGCATCTCCTGGTGGCAACCCAGATGTAAAAACAAGCTAGTAGAAGAGTGAGTATTTACTTGCCTCTTGCCGGCTTGCTTTGTCTATTGTCTGCCTAGCTCCCATTTTCCTGTCAAGTTGATTTAATCTGTTGCTGGAGCTGCTGGTTGATATCCGATATCACTGATATCAGAACCAGTGCTTCCCAGCTTCCCTCATTGACTAATAACCAGTAGCCAGGAAGGGAGCTTCCAGGTTTTTAGCTCTAGATTGGGATTGCTGAGGCACCAGCTACAGACTGTTAATAACACACTAGAACTTCCTACGCCTCTGAAACTGGAGTTTAGTATTTACTCACCTCTAGTCAAGTGGCCCTCGTGCTTCCTTTCATGTTTACCTGCCCAGTCTCTGCTACCCAGTGCAGTCTTGGCCCCTGTGAGATCAACCTTTGTGTACAGATGACTGCTAACATGCAGTGGTTGTTTTCCTGAGCCTGGTCTATTTCAATTGGCCTAATGAACACTTAGTCTGCTTTTGCTATTTCTTGGTTACTATGAACAGTGCTGTAAAGAAGATGGAATATGAATAACTTCAATATGATGTTTTTGTTTCCTTTGATCAAAAGCCATAGGTGGCCCCACTCAATGGTGGGCCAAGAATGATTTCCCTCCAAATTGTACTATTAGTGAATCTAATTTCCCTAAGTCTCAATTCTTTTCCTTGAGCTCCATTTCAGATATATCATCCTATTAAATCTCCATAAAGCACCTTGGCATATCTTTTTCTCAGTTCTTTTGCCCAAACTTTGACTCTGTGATGATTTTTCCTGCAGGGCTTTGTTAATCATTTCATCCCAATAGTCACTCAAATACTAGTGAGACTAGCCATGGTCACAAACAGATTAAAATCTCCCCGCACATATCCAATGCGATCTCCAGACACTTAAATCTGTTACATCATATGGCAAAGGATGCTAAGTTCTAAAGGGAATTAAATTCACTCTCATTTGCACTAAAAATGAGGGAGTTTCCCTGTATCAGCAAGGTTGGCTTAATTTAATTGCAGGAGTCTATATGAATGTGAGAATGAGAAAGGAGAGGATGCTGGGCCTACAGACAAAAGACTCAGAAATGGAACTTTGTAGTTTTAAAGATGGTGATAGAGAACTAATGAGTAGTAAAAGACTCATTAGTTTTAGAAAAGGCTAAAAAATAAATTTTACCCTAAAGATTTTGTTTGAGATGGCAAACTTCTTATACTTTTAGTTTAGTGGGATCTATTTTATGCCAGAGTGTACATAACTCTGCCAAAATTTAAGATATTTTGTATTATTTGAAGCAACTAAATTTCTTGGTAATTTGTTTAGGAGAAAAAGAATATTAACATAACCAATTCAGGCTTAACCCATTTTTCAAATTTTATTTAAATTCTACCTGGTTTTATTTTTATAACAGAAAAAAATTACTCTACATTTTTGCTTATTTTTCTTGATATTACTGGATTCTCACTATAAGGGAGGTCAACCCCTTGAATTTGTCTGGGACCGGACTGCGGGACTGGGCAAAGCTAGAGCCCTGCCCTGAGCAGATTCCTGAGAAGGGCTTGACCTTTCCAAAGAAAGAACATGTCCCCGGAAGACCGTTGCCTCATTGTCTAAGGAGAACATCTTGAGGTTTCATGATTAACCTTATGTCCAGTACTTTCCCCGCCCTAAGTTTCAGTTCCTGCTTCAATTCCTGCTTCAGAGCTTTAAATGCTATACATTCCTCTCAATAAACAGACAAGGACACTGCTTGGTCTCGCTCCTCTTTCTTGACCGTTCTCCCACAGGTATGGGTCCCCCTCAACCCCCACAAATAACTGAGTCCCCACTGGCGGGGTCATGAATTCAGTACAGGACATAACCAGACACCAAATTGTCAACACAAAAGAGATTTGTTTTATACCAGAGGAGGAAGCAGCAGGGTTGGGCTGTAAAGGTGACAGCAGCAGCAAGTAAGCAAGAAAAGCAAGCGAAGGTATTTCTGCAGGAGTGTGTTTTTAAGAGTAAAATGGAAGTCTATGGTAGAGTGAGTCGGTAAATCCTGATTGGATGTATTAGTGAAATGAATTTTTGATTGTTAGATCTTGGTGGTTTGTCTCAGGAATGAGTCTGTGGCCAAATAAAGGAATAGACTTTGGTGGCCAACTTTGAGAATGTAATCTAATGGTTTTTACCAAGGGAGAGAGAGGAGGAGAGAAGGTTAAAAGCAAAAACCTGTCAGTGGTAGGTTTGCCGTGCCGGATAGAGTGCTTCACCCTCTGGCATGCAACTACCCTGGGAAAAATAAAAATATATATATTATTCCCTATTTTTTCCTTGTTGGTTACTTTGTCTACAGACTTGAGCATGAGAGTTTTTTCAATGGTATTTGTAAAATAAGTAAAGTAGATGATAGGCTTTATTGAGCTTAGATTCTCTTTGTTATTATTTAATTTTTTAAAAACTTTTTATTGATTCTTTGTGATTTCACATTATGCATCCCAACCTCACTCATTTCCTGGTTCCTTCCTATCCACCCTTTGTACTTATAATCTCCCCACGAAAGAAAGCAAAACAAACTAAAACCCATCTCACCATGGAAGCTGCAGTGTGTCACAGTGTGCCACACAGTATATGCTTTCACATATATGCTCTCTCCTGACTTGCCCTGGTGTGGACAGACCTAGCTCTCATGTGTTCACACCCTCTGGAACGGCCCACCTGCCTCTTTCGCCTCTTTGTGATTACATTCTATGCATTTTGAAGACTTTATTTTCTAGTCACTCACAAATTTATTGAATAATTATTACTTCTAAGTTAAACTGAATAATCTTACTTTGTTCCTTACTTTCTAAAATTCAATTCATTTGATTCTATTCAGTTATAATTCCATATAATGTCTGCACCCAACTGACCATTTTAGATCACCTTCTAAAATGGCTTAAAAGTATCATAAATCAAGGTGTTGGCTTTGTTAGTATGCATTTATGTAACACTGCTGAGTTATGTTTATATTGGATTATAAAGTAAGCCTCTTAAGAACAATCTTAAATATAATTAATAAATAATAAAAATTACTAATATGAGAACCAAGGTATAAACATATACTTAAAAGTAAATGGTACACCAATCCACTAATTTTTTTAACCCTTACTCTATATTATTTACTTTATGATTAAATGTGTTAAAAACTGTATATGTAATCTGGGCTGCAGAAAAGAAAGGTCAATTTAGATATACTTTCATCTCATACCCTTATCTCCATTTACAATGTAATAGTCTATCTCATCTGCATTATGCCCTTTTAAAGTACTAGTTTCAAAGAAAAAATAAATTGACTTTGCCCTTGAAATTATTTTCTGAATGTAATGTGATGTCTATTTTTTTCGCATTATGTTAGATAGATGATTGCTTTCGATGGCTAATTGTCCTGTTCACACTAGTCAAAGCTGTATCTGAAGACAAATACACTGAAAAGACTAATCTAAACTTTCTCTGATGAAGCTCACAGCATGTGTAACTGCTGATGATAAAAACACACAAAGATATTATAAAGAAAATATTACTCAACATCAAAAAGCCATTTTGCATAGTCCAATTGTGCATACAAATATGTCATTTTACAAAATTTCCAATACTTTATTTTCTAAATTTTTATTTATGTATGTGAGTGACTGTCTAAGTCTATCTCATGAAGGCCACAAGAACGTATTGGGTCTTCTGGTGGTGGGTTCCATGCAATGTGAACCATCTGGCATATGTACTGCAAACCCAATTCCCATCTTCTAAAGGAGCAGCATGAATTCTTAGCTACTGAACAACCACTCCAGCCCCAAGCTGTTGTCATACTAGAAATAAAAAGTTACAGCATTCACTCTGACTAAAGTGGCTTCTGATCTCAGACCTAGTCAATGAAAATTTGAGAGTTCTGTGGCAGCTCTCTTCTTCCTGAAGACAGAATTGTAAACTCTCATAATGCATTGAGTTCTCAAAAACACTGTGCAGGGTTAGCAAGATGACCCAGAGGATAAGGTTCTTGCTACAGAACCTGATGACCTTTATTTTGATCCCTAAAACCCTGATGGTGGAAGGAAAGAACTGACTCTTGAATGTTGTCCTTTGTGACATACAACACACAACACACACACACACACACACACACACACACACACACACACCCCTCTAATTACAGAAAATATAAGTAAATTAAGTATAATTTTAAAAACACTGAACAAAAATACACATGCACAATTAACATGGTCCTTGTAAACTCAGTAATTATTTTTGTTGCACAAACATACATTAATAAATATAAAAGGTCAAAATAGTGGTTATTAAGAAAATAAAATAACAAAAAAGATGAATGCAAAAGGAGCTAACCATCATATTTTACATAGATTTTTTTTGGTCATGAAGTTGAGCTACAGTAATTTGCTGCTGATGTTACAGTTTCAAATTGCTGTTGTCGTTGTGTCACACCTTTTACTGATAGAGCCAAAAGAATCATTGTTTCTTCTTCTCATTTCTAAAGTCCATACAGGATTGAAAAAGAGTTATCCCCTCCGGTAATAAAAGCATGGCCACTCCTCTAGAAAAGTAAACAGACCTGCTGGGGTGCATACTTCGGGTAGAGGAAATACAGAATGGGTAGTAGAGAAAAGTAGGTGCGAATATGAGACAAGGTTATGTGACCAGTTGCAGTAATTGATATGAGTGTTTCAGTCTTGTTTTAATAGGAGGAGAAGCTCTTGGTCCTTCTAGGACTTGACTCCCCCAGTGTAGGGGAATGTCAGGGTAGGAAGGCAAGAAGGGGTGAGTGGATGGATGGGGGAACACCCTCATGGAAGAAGGAATTTAACAAGGCATTTTAATCTGCAACTTGGGATTAAATTGGATCAAGTAAAATCCATTATACTAAAGATCTATTTAGATACTTATAAAGCCTATTAATTTAGACAATGTATTCAATTTCAAAGTTTATAATTTCTTTATTTTGCAAATTATGGGGCAGTGGGCTGTGAAAGGTAACATGATTCCTGGTTGAGATAGGTCGAAACCCCAGGGACCCTAAGGGACTGCAAGAGCTCCCCAGTCTCCCAGGAGATCAGGCACCTCTCACATAGCTACAGACCCCCACAGCCCACTGTAGAAAGGTTTGAGACAGATCAGTAATATAGGGCAATGCTCTAAGCCCTCCTCAACAGGTGAGAACATGATCACAGGTCATGTAGGATCAAGACTGGTCAGTCATGTAAAAGCAGGATCACACCCCCAAATATGTAGATGAGGTCTTCCCAAGCTCTCAGGCCAAACCAATAGGAAGTACCTGCTGTCAGACCCTGACCCAGCCCTAAACTGTATTTAAGTATCCTATTCAGAAGGATTAAGGTTTGCAGGAATTATTCCAACGTCTGAGAGCTTCTGTCATAAGACCTGTAATACTGCCTGTTGGGAAAGATGTCTGCTCTCCCGAAATCACCACCATCAGCTCTCTTGCTGGCTCAGTCCAGCCCGAACCAAAGTGGCAGAGGTGGAAATGGAGGCAGTGCAGCAGTCCTCCCTACCAGAGTTCTCTCCCCTTCTCCTGAACCCATGCACCTAGCTGGAGGAGATAGCTCTGTGGAAAGCCTCCAGTACAAAAGCCCACAGTAAATTACAAAATCCATAAGTTATTTCAACTGAAGCAAGACATCCAAAATCCTTGTGTATGAGCATTGATTAATATATTAGAAAAATCTCTAAAGATTTTGAAATAAAGTATATATAATTACATTCTTTTTCCTTGTAGTTGGATCCACTCTGATTGCTTCTGGGACAAAGCAAGACATGTCTTTTCAAACCATATGCATGAATACCATTGTAAATGCATTCTAAACTCATAAGCACAGTGATAGCAGTCAATGAAATAAGTTTGTGTTATCTTTAAGATCGGTCATGGGGCTATACTGTGGAAAGCGTGAAATAACACTGAGTAAAAACAGAATTGAAAGTTTTATTTTATCTTAGGAATCCAGCGGGTAATGAATGGATAATTATAATGTGGCATTTATACAAAATGGGATTTCACTTAGCTATAAAGAAAAACCATTGGGACAGGATCCTCCTGCTTTCCACCTGTGTTCAGAGCTCACAACAACTATGGATGCCTGGACTTGGTCTGTACAAGACTTACCATATCAACAGCCAGATTGTGGAAGGAAATGTTGTGGAGAGCGCCAAAACTCTCGCTGATAAACTACTTTCTACGGATATATTCAGAAAGAGGATGTGTTATTGCTTTCTGTGGTGTGTCCACTGGTGACCTCATCAGGCTCCAACAGTCCCAGCCCAATCAATGGTCACAGAAATAGCCCCAGTTAAAGCAAATGAGTCATAGAACAAAGTCAAAAAATCATGAATCTAGGGAAGAAAACACTGTGAAGGACGTTCAGTGAAAGGAACAGGAAGATAAGAGAATGGGGAAGAGTAATTATAATGTATTATTAGATTTTTGAACTTGTCAAAGAACTAACAATACATATTTAAAATCCTTTAAATTTTTTCAAATTTCACTTTCACTCTAGTAGTTAAAGTTTTCTACAGGGAAAATTGTTACAGTGGACTCTATTGTAGCTATAATGAGGTTTTGAAGTGGAATACAATGTCCACTTCATCAAAATTCAAAAACCGTATAAATTCCTGAAAGAGCTCTTAACTATAAGTGATTTAACCGATATCAAGAAAGACATCACAGCTACTTCACAAAACTCTTGTCAGGGTTTTCTGAACCTTGTTCTTGATGAGACTTCAATCTTACTCTATAATGCCTTTAAGTAAACACTAGCACAGTTCTTACTACTCAGGACCTCATCCCTTTGAGTACTTTATTTATATCATACCCTCTTGAAGATGAAACAAGAGGAAACAAGGAAACCTGAGGAAACAAGGCTGCTAGAGAATTTCCTATGCAGTCACCAGGAAAGGTTAATAGAGCAAAGGAGGATGTGGATCTGTTTAGAAACATTTATTTGGAGCAAATACAATCTGCATTGTCAGGATATCAGCAGTTCAGTTCACAGGAACCAGCAGAGGCAGATCAGTCCACTTGCAAACACCATTCACCAATCAGCAATACTAGGTTGATCCAGAAGAAACTATGAGGCTCTGTCAATTGGCCTGAGTCCCTGGACGAGGCAAAAAGCTGCCAAAACACTACCAGAAAGAAGTTCTTTGGTGTGTTTCTCTCTATGAAGTCACAACAAATAATGACCAGCAAAGAGTAGTAATGTCTACTAATACCACACCGTGTAATCCACTATCTGTTGGGTTATATTTACAGCCTTTCCAAACATCGCATGTTCTCTCAAGTGTCCACTCTAGCAAAGCACCACATGCCCTTCCCCAGGCTGCTTCCAGAAAAAGATCACAATATCTGTTCTCAACAAAACATCTTCGTACATGTCTGTTTTAGCAAAAACATCCTCGCATAAGTGATGTCTCCAGAAAAACATCACATGACATAACTCCACAGAAACCAGAAATTTCCCCTTTACTCTGACTAATGCTCTCAAAGGTTTTCCATTCTTTACTGATCTCATTTCTATTCCCTGATTGTCTCTTTAAAATGTACAATTCTTTATGTATAAATCAAAGTGAAGTCCAGTTCACAATGGATTTTTTTCCCTACCGAATTAGTAAAACTTTAGTATATTATAAATTAGTAAAACTATATTATTATATTATTAGTAAAACTATATTATATTATTATATTATATTATACTATATTATATTATATTATATTAAAACTTTATCCTTATCACATTAACTAGTATCTGGTTTTCATCTATCTTTGACAGAAAATTTCCTTCTTAAGAGGTATCAATCAGAGAAATTAGTACAGATAGGATTTATTTACCAATATTGTGTAAACATTGGCTCTACTTAATTAATTACCAACATCAGCCTTTGCATTTTATTATATATAGCCCTAATTGACTATATTTCTTCTTAAAGGAGGTTTTAAAATATTGGGCATCTCTTTATGTTTCAAATTATATGTATGCAGTCACTATTGTATTGCTGAGAAGAGACACGTGATCAAGGTAACTCTTACAAAGTAAAACATTTAACAGAGGTCTTGCTTGCAGTTTCAGAGGCTTACTCCATTACCATCACAATAGGTAGCAGAGCCAACCAAAGGAATATGATCCACATGACACTGAGGATGTAGCCTAGAGCCTAACATCCTGCTCTGCATGCACATTTAGAGAGAGGAAAACTAGGATCAGCATGGGCTTTTTTCCCCCATCTTTATTAAATTGGGTATTTCTTATTTACATTTCGATTGTTATTCCCCTTCCCGGTTTCCAGGCCAACATCCCCCTAACCCTTCCCCCTCCCCTTCTATGTGGGTGTTCCCCTCCCCATCCTCCCCCCATTACCACCCTCCCCCCAACAATCATGTTCACTGGGGATTCAGTCTTGGCAGGACCAAGGGCTTCCCCTTCCACTGGTGCTCTTACTAGGCTATTCATTGCTACCTATGAGGTTGGAGCCCAGAGTCAGTCCATGTATAGTCTTTGGTAGTGACTTAGTCCCTGGAAGCTCTGGTTGGTTGGCATTGCTGTTCATATGGGGTCTCAAGCCCCTTCAGCTCTTTCAGTCCTTTCTCTGAAACCTCAAACCCCACACTAAGTGACTACTCCCTCTAACAAGGCCACACCTATTCAAACAAAGTCCCACCTCCTAATTCTATTCAAAGAATTCCATTTCCTGGTGACTAAGCACTCAAATATATGAGCCTATATAAGTCACTCTCATTCAAACTAACAGATTCTAATTTTTTTCTAACTGCTCACAAAAATATTATGGCTTTATATGCAGATATTTATGCTCAAAGATATGCACACACATATACACTCACCGAATTAAAGGTAGCACCATTCTTAAGACTCGTATGGGGCATCCTAGTAAGAGTTAATAAGACAGTAGTAGTGCTTACAGCTATGTAGATTATGGAAACCTCACTCAAGAGGTGTCAAAAGGTAACAATTTTAACTAGGCTAGAAACTATACTTGTAATATTTTGGAATAATAACAATGATGTTGTTGATGATTGATAGTGATGATAATGATGGCTGCTTTCTGCCTATGTCCTAAGAATTTGCCTAAGCCTTAATAAAGGTAATCGAGTGAATCTCTTTGGTGGAGGAGATTTCAAGACAGCCAATATTGACTCTGTCATGTGGTTATAGCATGTGCAGGTCAACAATGAAAAAGAACAAATGGGGCAGAAAGAAATAAAAAAATGTGTAGTTTAATAAAAAATAAATCACCCCAAACCTTAATGTTTCAGTCAAGACTTAGGCTTAAAGAGATAAGGAAAACAAGTAGTAATCAAATCCGTATTGGAATACAGGGAAGGCTGGACTCACGGAAAATCTATCTTAAGGAAGCTTACAGTTAAGTTTCCAACTTCGAAAGAAAAATGCCTAAGTTATTTCCTACTTCTAGAAATGAACAACAAAAAAAACTTCTATAAGTGACATGCAGGGGTCAATGATCTATCCCACGCTGACATCTACCCTGACAGTGTCATACACATGGTTCTATCTTTAGAGTCCACTGAATATACAAATAAACAGGTTATGGAATCTTTCTTCATAGTTTTGGACAGTCACTGAAGCCAGGTAATGTTGTGTTGGAGCCCCCAAGACATTAGAGTTGCCAGAGCTATGGGATTATCTGTCAAGAATTGCTACACACAGTGAGTGAAACGGGTACTAGATAAAAAACGATATTACAGGCAGAAAAGCTGGGAGGAAAGGGCTGTACAGGCCCTCTATCATTGGATATGGAACTACAAGATTCTGTAGCTGGTTTAGGTCTAGCTCTGGCCTCATATTTCTTCACCATACTTCCATTCCTCTCTTCAGGCATAGAAATGTTTATCCTCTGCTATTACACGTTGCAAGTATATAATTTGCTTTTTGAATTCACAAGGATTTACAGCTAAATGATCACATCAAAAGAGACTTTGGGTTTTAAACATACTGTAAAATACAGTCTGGGACATTTGAAGTTGGGCTAAATGCTTTTCACTTTGGGATATGGCCAGCCTCCATAGCCTCATATATTTGAATACTTGTTTGGGTAGGTTTAGGAGGTGTGACTGTGCTAGAAGAAGTATGTTTCTGGGAGTCAGGATTTGAATCCTTAAAACACTTGCATCATGGGCATTTTGAGCTTTTGGGCTAATATCCACCTATCAGTGAGTACATACCATGTGTTTTGTTTTGTTTTGTTTTGTTTTCTGTCTAGGTTACCTCATTCAAGAGAAGTGTGATATTATTTGAGATGTAAACAAATAGAATGATTAATAAAAAATAAATGAATAAAACTTGTACCATTTGAACTCGCACTCTCCAGTTCATAATTTAGAGATGTCTGCCCTCACCATATGTATATATTCATGAAGACAAAAACACTGCCACATACCTATATATAATTAATAAAGAAATCTCAAATATTAATACTGTTACATGATTACCATCAAAGAATCATACTAAAATTTCTAGAAATAATTTTAATTATGCTTGATCTATTAAACAAAATTATTATATAGCATTTATTTTACTAATTTGAAAACTAATAGGCTTTCATAGAAAATAGTTCTTTGATACAATCAATAAAAAGTCAAATATGAAATGTTTTCTTTAAATATGATTTTAAGTAGAAACCAGAAGTAAATTATTGGGTTTTTTTTGTTTTTGTTTTGGTTTTGGTTTATTTTTTTGTTTGGTTGTTTTGTTTTTGTTTTTGTTTTGTTTGGTTTTTTTTGCGCTACCAAGTCATATAACTGATGGTTAATTAGAAAGTATTTAAGTAAGAAGTCATAAAGGGTAAGAAATTTGCATTCATAATCAACTTAATTTTCCAAATAAATACACACATTTGAAGTTTTATAAAACATTACATGAAAGGCAAGGGAAGACCTTTCTTTTAGTTTATGTGGCCTTTGGCTTTCACAACAGGAAAAATAACTATAATTGCTTGAATTTGATGAGATAATCTGCAAAGTTTCTTCCTTTCTTCCTTCTTTCCTTCTGTTCTTTCCTTCTTTCATTATTTGTTTATTCATTTATTCATTTATTTTTACATTTAAAACCTCTAAGAATTCTCCAATTCTTTCAAAGTTTTATTCTTTTCTCTGACCTTGTAAGATTATGACATGACTTTCTTTTGGTTCTACTCATATATCAAAAGTTCTTATACTTTATGAAGTTAAATGTTTATATTAGAAACATTTAGAAGGAATGTGTGAGAATAACAAAAACTAAACTTTGCAAAGAGAATTGGTACCCCAGATACACTATTATACAGGTGTTCCAGACAATGATGTACCAACCCGACATCTGTAGAGTGAGCCTCTAACCTGGGTGCCAGTGGTTTGTCCTACTGAAGCACTTCACAGGGAGTAGCACAAAGTCGTACTACAAAAGCTTTGGCCACAGCAGCTTTAAATGCTAACACTTATGGAGTGCTTTTTTCCCTCATGTTAAGCATGCATATGTGTGTGTGTGTGTGTGTGTGTGTGTGTGTGTGTGTGTGTGTGTGTGTGTGTGTGTGTGTGTGTGTGTATAATTTATACATTATATATCTTCATATAGACTCATCCTTGGAAATTTGATTCTAGCTTTTCTCGCTTTTTAACCAACTTTCACTATAAAATTAAATCAAACAATATAATCAAGCAATGAAACAAAATTGAAAAAATGAAGAATTTATTAACTATAACTTATTTATATTTTATATTTATTATATTATATTTAGTAACTATAACTTACAGCTTATGATACCTCTGTGGCTTACAAATTGACCTTCACGCATGCTCACCATTCTCACTTAGATGTTCCGGTATGGGCAACAACTACTGTGGCGTGCGGAGAGTACTATATTTGCCACACTTTCCACAGTCTAGTGAGCACTGAGTAATGTTTATGAAGCACAGATCACTTTTGAATTATGGAAGTAGAGCAAACATTTCCCAGAAATAGATAATATGTCAATTTTATGTGTTTACCCTGTATTAAAAGGGCAGTAGTCATGACAATAAAGGCAATAGGAAAAATACAATGCTTAAGTTGGCCCTAGAGTATTTAGAAATGTTTCAGTGTTTTAATTTTTAGGGGTGTTTCCCCTTTTAGAAGAATGTGTATTGGGTAAAAGATTCAGGCTTATGATGTGATAGGCTATTGTTCTATAGGTGAGATGTGGTATTGGGGATAAAAGAATTGCATTTGTTATGAATAATAAGTAGGAACAAAGTTGACATGGTGAATCAGAATAAGGTAGTTTTGAAAGACCTAGCATATGTCTATATTGCCTTACTTTAGAAGTTGCACTTTGGAACCATTTGGGATTTATAAGACTGACACAATAGATGACAAAACATAGTTCCTTGGTGTTCAAACATGTTGTCATGCCAATATGGAGACTGTCAGAAAAAGAAACAAAGGAATCTATAAGTTGCTTTTGGATTGATTTATTTGCTGGTTTAAACTAGTTTTACCACCTAGAATTGTTTTCTGCCTCATCAGTGTGATGGAACCAATGGGCTGGAAAATAAAATTTTCTAAGTTCCATTTTTACCGTGTGGCAGCTAAGAATTGAGTAACTTTGCCCAGTCCCTTTTACACATATAAAAATTAAATTAAAAATGTCATTCTTATAGTGATTAATGTTTTATTAACTCACCAAATCTTATGCTGGCTAAAAGGTGGAGTTGTAATTCACTGAAATTTTCATAAAAGATGACATGTCAGGTTATAACTACGTTTTAACCAAATATCATTCATTTTCCTTAATATTAAGAAGTAAAGAAACATGGTCAATGAAGTATCATTTCGCTCTGCCTTCATTTACAAAATTTCATTCACCAAAGCTATTTAGACAGCTTTTGAGCTTATCAGGCATTTCTTCTAAATGCAGTTAAGAGGCTTACTCTCCAAGTCTTTGAAAGGGGAGACATCTTCTCCAAACTCTGAATTCTCTCTTCCCTCCAGAGTTAAGTCAACTGTTATCTCTGTGTCTTAGTTGATTTTTTCCTGTTGCTGTGAAAAAAATACCCAGACACAAAGAACTTAAGGGGAAAGGGAATGTTTGGCTTACAGTTCCAGACAGGTGGGATGCATGATGGTAGGAAGGAAGTCTTAGGGACAGGAAGAAAAGTCATGGCAAAAGAAAGCTGATTGATCTCAATGTATCACCACTCAGGTAGCAGAGTCAAATTCTAAAACCTTAAAGCCCATTTCCTTGGTGGACTTCTTCTAGTAAGGCTTCACCTCCTCCTAATGGTTCAGTAATCTTCCCAAACAGCATCGCCACCTGGGGACTAAGTATTCAAACACATGAGCCCATAGGGAAGGTGCACATTTTATACTGAAGGTACATAAACTTTAACCATTTAAAAACATGATACACCAACTTCCACAGCTCATTATCAACTTAGGGTACCACATAAAGCCTCTGTCTCAATATCCTAGGAATTCTACCTATCCCAAAATCTCTCCTCACTATGGATGATAGACTGGAGCTTTCAAAAATCAAGCCATTGGCCATGAGTGGTTATTTCTTACTGATTATCACATATTCTCTCTCAACATCAAAAACTAAACAAAGCACTTTTCTATGTTTCACTACTCCAACAATGTTGAACTCACATTGTTATTATATCATTCATTCATTTCTGGGAGAGAGATTACAAGCATTGTGTTAAGGAGGATATTGTTTGTCTTGAAAAAATAATAAAAAACTAAGGAAAATAATTTAGTTAGGTGGCACCAAGGGTGTAAGCTAAAGTTTATTTGGAAAAAAAGAAGAAGCAAAGAGAATATTCCTAAGAAAGATTGGACTAGACTGTGAGAATGCAAGGATTAAGATGAATCTGTCACCTTCCAAAAGCATGGCAGACTGGATCACTCTTTTATGCCATTGTTGCTCAAGATGCTCTTTCAAGGCTCACAAAGGCTCAAGTGATGTCATAATGAAAACAAGGTCATTTTAGAATACGAACCCTTTGAGGATGCACACATGAGGGGAAATGCCCTATTGCCTTAGACTTAGTATAGCTAGAATAGTCTGTCTGTACCCTCAAGGAAGTATGCTCAATCACAAAGAAGTATTCCCACCACCAGGTCAGGGCTACAGTGTACAGCTAAACCTTTTGCTTACCTTATATCTATATTGTGACACTGTTCCAGATCCCATGACTGAGTGTATGGTTTAAGATATTAGCTGTACCAAGTTAGTACATTATATAGTTTTAAATAATAAGGTTTTACTATGAAACTTGGACTGGTATTATTCTATTTGCTGGTTTAGCTACACCAATAAATATGGTTTAGGGGATTCTCCTTTTCCAATCTCAAATGCTCACGTATATCTTCACCGTAACACAACCTCAGACATTAGAAACTCAGGATGCTCCACAAGTCGAATAATGAAATGTGACCGTGGATTCTTATTTTACGCTTTTGTTTATCTTGTGTTCATATATGTGTAGGAGCACACAAATTCCTCCGTATGCCTGTTGAGGTCAGAGAACAACTTGTAGGAATTGGTTCTCGCCTTCTACCTTGTGAGTCTCTGGAACCAAAGTCAGGTCATGTGGCTGAGCAACAGTCGTCTTTGTCTACTTAGCCATCTCAGCAGCCCACCATGCTGCTCAGTACATCTTCATTGTTGGGAAGCAAAAGGGATCTATCAGCTTTCAAGATTCCTACTACATCTCTCTTCCCTTCACTCCTAAGAAGACTATCTCCTCTGGAAAACCCTTTACATATATATACATATATGTTCAAAGTTAAAGAAATGTTAGGAAAAGAAAGTGTTGTAGAGAAGTTAGATAGTCCTCTGGATCCTCAGCCTTTGAATACAGTTTTTCCAACAACTTTTCCATGTCTATTTAAAGAAACACACTTTGCCAGTCACATATGTAGCACAGGATGGCCTTGTCAGGCATCAGTAAGAGGAGAGGACCTTAGTCCTGTGAAGTCTTGTTTCCCCAATGTAGGGGAATGCCAGGGCGGGATGATGGCAATGGGTGGGTGGGAGGAAAAGTATCCTCATAGAAACAAGGGGAGGGGCACAGGAGACAGGGGAACCGTGAAAGGGGATAACATTTGAAATGTAAATACATAAAATATCCAATCAAGTATGTAACTTTTAAAAAGTGTAATATATCTAAAAGTGGAGGTGGGCAATAAAAAAGCACAGGAACAAACCCCAGGTAACAGTAGATGGAAAATAAAGTTTCTGCATAGACCAGGGACCTGTCATGAGAGCACATAGCTTCTGAATGACTCCTCTAAGTGTCTACAAGTTCACTGACATGTATAGACTTCAGGACTGGCTAATTACACACTAATGTTTTACATGCATACTCTTTATAATAAAGTATTTTGCTGTTTCTTTCATCTTTTTTATCAGAAACCTTTTTTACATTTCAAATGTTATTCCCTTTCACAGTTTCCCAGACATAAGCCCCCTATTTCACCTCCCTCCCTTTCTTCAATAAAGAGCTTCCATCCCTTTCCCGCCCCCATGACATTCCCCTACACTGAGTGGGAGAGGCAGCCTTGGCAGGACCAAGGGCTTCCCTTCTCATTGGTACCTAACAAGGCCATCCTCTGCTACATATGCACCTGGAGCCATGGGTCAGTCCATGTGTAGTCTTTGGGTAGTGGTTTAGTCCCTGGGAGCTCTGGTTGGTTGGCATTGTTGTTCTTATGGGTTGTAAGTCCCTTCAGCTCTTTCAATCCTTTCTCTAATTCCTCCAATGGGGACCCTGTTCTCAGTTCAATGGTTGGCTGCTAGCATTCGCCTCTGTATTTGACACACTGTGGCTGAGCCTCTCAGGAGATAGCTATCAGGTTCCTGTCAGCATGCACTTCATATATATATATATGGACTGAATACAAAGGTGGGGCAGGCTTTAAATGACCATTCCTTCAGTCCTGCTCCAAACTTTGTCTTCATATACCCTCCTATGAATATTTGTATTCACCCTTTTAAGAAAGACTGAAGCATCCACACTTTGGTCGTCATTCTTTAGCTTCATGTGGTCTGTGGATTATATCTTGGTAATTAGAGTTTTTGGCCTAATATCCACTTATTAGTAAGTGTATACAAAGTGCATGTTTTGTTTTTGTTTTTGCTTTTGTTTGTGATTGGGTTACCTCACTCAGGATAATATTTTCCAGTTCCCTCCATTTGCCTATGAATTTCATGAAGTCATTGTTTTTGATTGCTGAGTAATATTCCATTGAGTAGATTACCACATTTTCTGTATGCATTCCTCTGTTAAAGGGCATCTGGGTCCTTTCTAGCTTATGGCAATTATAAATAAGGATGCTATGAACATAGTGGAGCATGTGCTCTTGTTGTATGTTAGAGCGCCATTTGGGTATATGCACAGGAGAGGTATAACTGGGTCTTCAGGTAGTTCAATGTTCAATTTTCGGAGGAATCTCCAGACTGATTTCCAGAGTGGTTGTACCAATTTACAATCCTACCAACAATGGAGGAGTCTTCCTCTATCTACACATCCTCGCCAGTACCTGTTCTCTCCTGAGTTTTTGATCTTAGCCATTCAGACTGGTGTGAGGTGGAATCTCAGGGGTTTTTTTATTTGCATTTCCATGATGACTATGGATCTAAACATTTCTTTATGTGCTTCTCAGCCATTCTATATTCCTCAGCTAAGAATTCTTTCTTTAGCTCTGTACCCCATTTTAATGGTGGTTATTTGACTCTCTGGAGTATAACTTCTTGAGTTCTTTGCACATTTTGGATATTAGCCCTCTATCAGATGTAGGATTGGTAAAGATCTTTTCCCAATCTGTTGATTGCTGTTTTGTCCTAATGACAGTGTCCTTTGCCCTACAGAAGCTTTGCAGCTTTATGAGGTCCCATTTGTCCATTCTTGATCTTAAAGTATAAGCCATTGGTATTTTCTTCAGGAAATTTCCCCCAGTGCCTATGTGTTTGAGGTTCTTTCCCACTTTTTCTTCTATTAGTATGAATGTATCTGGTTTTATACAGAGGTTCTTGATCCACTTGGACTTAAGCTTTGCACAAGGAAATAAGAATGGGTCAATTTGCATTCTTCTACATGCTGACCTCCAGTTGAACCCACACCATTTGTTGAAGATGCTATCTATTTTCCATGGATGGTTTTAGCTAATTTGTCAAAAATCAAGTGCCCATAGGTGTGTGGGTTCATTTCTTGGTCTTCAATTCTCTTCCACTGATCTACCTGCCTGTCTCTGTACCAATACCACACAGTTTTTATCACTATTGCTCTGTAATACAGCTTCAGGTCAGGGATGGTGATTCCCCCAGAAGTTCTTTTATTGTTGAGCATAGTTTTCACTATCCTGGGTTTTTTGTTATTCCAACCGAATCCTCTTTCCAACTCTATAAAGAATTGAGTAAGAATTTTGATGAAGATTACATTGAATCTGTAGATTGCTTTTGGCAAAATGACCTTTTTTACAATATTAATCCTGCCAATCCATGAGCATGGGAGGTGTTTACATCTTCTGAGATTTTCAATTTCTCTCTTTAGAGACTTGAAGTTCTTGTCATACAGATCTTTCACTTGCTTTGTTAGAGTCACACCGAGGTATTTCATGTTATTTGGGACTATTGTGAAGAGTGTCATTTCCCTAATTTCTTTCTCATCCTGTTTATCCTTTGAGTAGAGCAAGGCTACTGATTTGTTTGAGTTAATTTTATACCCAGTCACTTTGCTTAAGTTGTTTATCAAGTTTTGCAGTTCTCTGGTGGGACTTCTGGTGTCATGTAAGTATACTATCACATTATTGGCAAACAGTGATATTTTCATTTCTTTCTTTCCAATTTGTTTCCCTTTGACATCCTTTCATTGTCTGATTGCTCTGGCTAGGACTTTGAGTAGTATATTGAATAAGTAGGGAGATATTGGACAGCCTTGTCTAGTCCCTGATTTTAGTGGGATTGCTTCAAGTTTCTCTCCGTTTAGTTTAATGTTGGCTACTGGTTTGCTGTATATTGCTTTTACTATGTTTCATTATGGGTCTTGAATTCCTGATCTTTCCAAGACTTTTATCTTGAATGAGTGTTGAATTTTGTCAAATACTTTCTCAACATCTAGTGAAGTGATCATGTGTTTTTTTTCTTTGAGTTTGTTTATATAATGAATTATGTTGATGGATTTCCATATATTTAATTATCGAAGCCTACTTGATCATGATGAATGATCATTTTGAAGTGTTCTTGAATTTGGTTTGCAAGAATTTTATTGAGTATATTTGCATCGATATTCATAAAGGAAATTGGTCTGAAGTTCTCTTTCTTTGTTGGGTCTTTGTGTGGTTTAGATATAAGCGTAATTTTGGCTTTATAGAAAGAATTGGGTAGTGCTCTGTCTGTTTCTGTTTTGTGGAATAGTTTGGACAGTATTAGTATGATGTCTTCTATGAAGGTCTGATAGAATTCTGCACTAAAATCCATTTGATCCTTGGCTTCTTTTGATTGGGAAACTTTTAATAACTGCTTCTATTTCTTTAGGAGTTAGGTAGGTGTTTCCCTCACTGCTTTTAATATTCTTTGTTTTGTGCGTTTTGGTGTTATGACTATTAAGTGATAGGAGGAATTTCTTTTCTGGTCCAATCTATTTAGAGTTCAGTACGCTTCTTGTATGTTTATGGGCATCTCTTTCTTTAGGTGAGGGAAGTTTTCGTCTATAATTTTGTTAAAGATATTTACTGGTCCTTTGAGCTGGGAGTCTTCACTCTCTTCTATACCTATTATCCTTAGGTTTGATCTTCTCATTGTGTCCTGGATTTCCTGGATGTTTTGGATTAGGACCTTTTTGTGTTTTACATTATCTTTGACAGTTGTGTCAATGTTTTCTGTGGCATCTTTTGCCCCTGAGATTCTCTCTTCTATCACTTGCATTCTGTTGGCGATGCTTACATCTATGTCTCCAGATCGCTTTCCTAGGTCTTCCATCTCCAGGTTGTCTCCCTTTGTGCTTTCTTTATTGTTTCTATTTCCATTTTTTAAATCCTGGATAGTTTGTTCAATTTCTTCACCTTTTAGGTTGTGTTTTCCTATAATTCTTTAAAGGGTTTTTGTGTTTCCCCTTTAAGTGCTTCTACTTGTTTACGTGTGTTATCCTGTATTACTTTAAAGGACTTATTTATGTCCTTCTAAAGTCCTCTATCATCATCATGAGATGTGATTTTAAATCCAAATCTTGCTTTGCCAGTGTGTTTGGATATCCAGTATTTGCTTTAGTAGGAGAACTGTGTACTGATGATGCCAAGTCCTCTTGGTTTCTGTTGCTTAGGTTCCTGAGCTTGCCTCTCGCCATCAGGTTGTCTCTGGTGTTAGCTTGTCTTGCTGTCTCTGACACTGGCTTGACCCTCCTGTAACCCTGTGAGTCAGCACTCCTTAGACCTATTTTCTTCCAGCCAGATCTGGGAACAAAGATCTGCTCCTGGATTTGTGTGTCCTACCAGGCAGGTCACTTGTAGCAGAAGAGTTGGTCTTACCTCTGCTCTCAGGTTTGTAGGTACTCCTGGCAACTGGCTTTCGGCTCTCTGGGCAGGCAGAAACTAGAAGTGTACTGCCCCTGACTGCTCCTATGTCCCTGTGCCCAGAGGGCACAGATGGCACTAGGGGGGTTCCTCTTGGGCCAGGAAAGTGGGCAGAAGTAGTTGTCTCCTCTGAGTTCTCAGGATTGTCTGCACTTCCGAGAGTCCAGCTCTCTCCCCCACAGGAGTTAGGGCAGGGATCTGTGGGACAGGTTCAGTTCAGTTCAATTCCAGGCACAGGCAGAAAACCATATTTCGTTGTTTAGAAAAGACTTTGAATAACCATAAGAAAGCATTGTGTTATATAAAGCTGTTAAGTAAATAAAAATTCAACATGTTATGCTACAATGATATTCTCATTATTGCAAAACAGCATGATAGATAAGCTATCGATACAGCTATTGTATTATAAGGCAAACATTGTGTTTTCAAAAATTTAGGTATAATGCTTTTCTAGGTACAAACTGGAATATAACCACATTTTAATATCACAGCCTTTATTAAGAATTATAGAAACATCACCGATGACATACTCTTTTAATATACCATTTAAATCTTTAATAGTATTTCATTTTAAATGATGGAGTCATTAGTTATGAGCATAATAATCAGAATTATCTTCAGGAACGACTTTCAGGCAAGTTGCAACGATGCTCCTAAAAAATTCACTGAATATAAAATAACTTTGTCCTCAGCATATTCAATAATTTACCGGTGGTGTAATTTTTCAAGTTTTGTTTACTCATAATGAATTCAAGTACATAGCGAGAGAATGCATTTGTATGAATCCGCATGATAGAAGAAAATTAGGAGTCTGACAGATGTTTGAAATTACCATTCTAACCTAGTACAACACATCATAAACCTACTGCAATTAAGAATACAAAGCTCAGTTTTATGCTACGGGACCATTATAGTGAGGCATAATATAATTGTTTTCCCTTTGCTGAACATTTCAATTCTATGATCATGGGACAATGGTTCTACAGCATGCTGCATCATCTCAAAACAGCTGAGCTCACAAAGGTCTGAAACGGCTTGTAGATAAAGACTTGAGATATCTTCTCAGAGTCAAAAGTCTGAACAATGCTGGTATCCTTCCTGATATTAATATGCATCAAAAATCAGAAACTATAACGTGTTTTATTCAGAAGTTCAAGGTCTTCTTCGCTTGCTACACAAGTTTGAGATTAACCTGAGCTATAAGAGGTCCTCCTTCAAGCAATCACACAACATAAGGCAAACCAAAGCTATGATTCTTTATAAAGAAGCGTAGAAAGAAAAATTATACTTACCTTAAGATGAAATTTTAAAGTCATAAAACACAAAAGAAAATATAATGCAAGTTGGACTCCAAAATCTAAAACCTTGGCATCCTCGTATTTGCCTGGAGTTCAGAGTGTCTTGGATCTCTCAGTGGCTCTGAACTTTCTTATGTCTGTCTCACTGACTGGCCTGGGGGCCAACCAACATATTCTCAAAGTGTTTGCCTGATATTCAACAGAAAATGGTAAAGAGAAATTCTTGGATTGATACATAACTGGGTTTTGTCCATCCTAAATTTAAACAAAACTCTGAAGGAGAACAAAATTGTTACCTGGGATAGAGCGAGACATGTAATCAAGCTCATGGAGGTCAGAAGATGCTTCATTTGGACCAGTTTAATTCCAGTGTTTCCCAGTTTTTAATATGATGTATTCTTTATGCACACACTAAGAAAGCAGTAATAATACATGATACTTTCAACTTACTTTCAATGTTGTTTGCATGTTTTTTTATTAGAAAACAAATTGAAGACTAATATCTGGATCCTAGATATTTTAAATAATAAAGCATTGATAAGTGTCTTGATTAGAAGCCTTAGGAGAAAATCTATTTTAATAGTGTGACAGGAGAAAAAAATCTCTAATAAGTATAATTTAAAACAATACTTATTCATAGACAAAATTCTTTTTTTTTTATTAACTTGAGTATTTCTTATATACATTTCGAGTGTTATTCCCTTTCCTGGTTTCTGGGCAAACATCCTCCTAATCCCTCCCCCTCCCTTTCTTTATGGGTGTTCCCTCCCATCCTCCCCCATTGCCGCCTCCCCCAACAATCTAGTTCACTGGGGGTTCAGTCTGCAGGGACCCAGGGCTTCCCCTTCCACTGGTGCTCTTACTAGGATATTCATTGCTACCTATGAGGTCAGAGTCCAGGGTCAGTCCATGTATAGTCTTTAGGTAGTGGCTTAGTCCCTGGAAGCTCTGGTTGCTTGGCATTGTTGTACATATGGGGTCTCGAGCCCCTTCAAGCTCTTCAGTTCTTTCTCTGATTCCTTCAACTGGGGTCCTATTCTCAGTTCAGTGGTTTGCTGCTGGCATTCGCCTCTGTATTTGCTGAATTCTGGCTGTGTCTCTCAGGAGCAATCTACATCCGGCTCCTGTCGGCCTGCACTTCTTTGCTTCATCCATCTTGTCTAATTGGATGGCTGTATATGTATGGGCCACATGTGGGGCAGGCTCTGAATGGGTGTTCCTTCAGTCTCTGTTTTAATCTTTGCCTCTCTATTCCCTGCCAAGGGTATTCTTGTTCCCCTTTTAAAGGAGTGAAGCATTCACATTTTGATCATCAGTCTTGAGTTTCATTTGTTCTAGGCATCTAGGGTAATTCAAGCATTTGGGCTAATAGCCACTTATCAATGAGTGCATACCATGTGTGTTTTTCTGTGATTGGGTTAGCTCACTCAGGATGATATTTTCCAGTTCCAACCATTTGCCTACAAATTTCATAAAGTCATTGTTTTTGATAGCTGAGTAATATTCCATTGTGTAGATGTACCACATTTTCTGTATCCATTCCTCTGTTGAAGGGCATCTGGGTTCTTTCCAGCTTCTGGCTATTATAAATAAGGCTGCGATGAACATAGTGGAGCATGTGTCTTTGTTATATGTTAGGACATCTTTTGGGTATATGCCCAAGAGAGGTATAGCTGGATCCTCAGGCAGTTCAATGTCCAATTTTCTGAGGAACCTCCAGACTGATTTCCAGAATGGTTGTACCAGTCTGCAATCCCACCAACAATGGAGGAGTGTTCCTCTTTCTCCGCATCCTCGCCAGCATCTGCTGTCACCTGAGTTTTTGATCTTAATCATTCTCACTGGTGTGAGGTGAAATCTCAGGGTTGTTTTGATTTGCATTTCCCTTATGACTAAAGATGTTGAACATTTCCTTATGTGTTTCTCAGTCATTCGGCGTTCCTCAGCTGTGAATTCTTTGTTTAGCTCTGAACCCCATTTTTAATAGGGTTATTTGTCTCCCTGCGGTCTAACTTCTTGAGTTCTTTGTATATTTTGGATATAAGGCCCATAGACAAAATTCTTACCCTATACATGTCTCTCTATATGTAATCTCTATGCATGTCATGAGTTGGATACAGTTACTTATATTTCATCCCCTGGAAAATAAATGCATTTTTAAAAACAAGTTGAGATAGTATTGTTTGTGACAGGACACAGGCCCAACTGAAGCCTGTCACTGTGCCTCGCAGCCTGATTCCTCCACCTGATGGACTATTTCTTCTTTGTTACTTTAATCAGAAAGCAAACCACAAAATGGGCTTTTGCTGCCAGAATGTCGCATGAAGTGGTTTCTAGGTAGCCTTAGATGTCAGCAAGGCTGTGTGCTGTTCTCAACACTTGAAGAACCAGTGGCTGTCTTAGAAGGTTCTCATAGAAGCAAGTAAGAGTTCAGACGAAAATTCCTAAGAAAGGGTTCCTAAGCAAAGCTGTAGAAGAGTGTTGTATGAAGGAAGGAGAAGAAACCCAGAAGAGAGTAGGGATCACAGAAGTGCTGCCCTTGCAGGGAGCTCAACAGCAAAGATCACATCTTAAAGTTCGTCTTGCTTATCACAAAGATGAAGGTTTGGATAACATGCCCAACTCTGCTGTTGGCTTTACAGGACTGTGTGAGGAACCAATGTATGAAACACCCTCCCCCCGATGCTTGATCTGCAGGGTCTGATGAGCAACCTGGGGTAGGTGTGCCATCAGTCTGAATGTAATGGTGGTGGTGATGGGAGGACATCCATGGACACTGTGTTTCCTGTAAATTCTTCTGCTGGGTTTACCCCACATGTGATCTGAAGACCCAGTTACAACTTCAGAGTTTCTAAAGGCTACTGTTAATGATAGAATGCTAATGACATTCTCTAAACTTGAATCCTAATTTTACAAAGGTTACTATAACATTCTTGACTTGAACGTATAATTTTGATAAAATTAGTTGTTTCCCCCGATGTCCTTTTGTTGTTAGAGGCTTTAACCCCGGAATGGTAATAATGATAGGTGTCAGAACGTTTGACAGGTGTGGTCGACTATCAGGTCTTTATAGAGCTCTTTGTTGGTTCCAGGAAGATGATTTTAAATGCAGAAACCCTGCCGCCTTCTGCCACCTCTACTGGTCCAACAAGTAATTGCTTGCTCTGGATGCAGCCTTACCCTTGCTTCGGCACGAAGGAATAGCTTTTGGCATAGAGCCTGTGCTTAACACTTACATTTTAAACTTTCAAAAATATAAGCTAAATAAATCTCCTATAATTCCTAAAAAATAAACACACCTTTGAAAGAAATTATAAATGAGAAGGCAAGGAATTACCCAGAGAAGGCTAATATATTTATCTTAGAAAAGGCTTATGTGCAATAAAAAATAAAATTAAAAAAAAATAAAAACCGTTTGTCATATCTAATAAGAATGTAGCCAGTTTAAGGAAGAAAGTGAAGAAAAGAAAGACATATAACTACAGAAGAGTCAGATGGCAAAAATAAATAAATAGCATATGAAAACACCATAAAGTATTAAAAGTAAGGAAAATGAATTGAAGCATCAATGTGAGTCCACTTTATGTGGTATGGAGAGGTGAAGGAGATTAAAGATTGCTAATACAAAGTGTTGAAAAGTCAAATATTGGAGAAGATATAAGGTGGTATCATTATGGCAACCATAAAATAAAAAAAAAAAACTACATATAACAGTTGATTACCCAGGCTACTTCTAGACACTTACTCTCAGGAGAAACCAAAACATGGTTCCTAAGGTATAAATGATGATTGAACTGGAAAGTTGTACCAACATACCACAATTTGTCTATGAATCCACATGTAAGTAAACATTTTCATAATCTTATAATGTGCTACTCAGTAATAAAAAGAACTATCGCATGCTGAAAGGGACCGGATATAGATCTCTCCTGAGAGACAAATCCAGAGCCTGTCCAATACAGAGCGTAATGCTAGCAGCAAACCACTGAACTGAGAACAGGACCCCCTTGGGGGGATTAGAGGAAGAATTGAAAGAGCTGAAGGGGCTTGAGACCCCATATGAACAGCAATGCCAACAAACCAGAGCTTCCAGGGACTAAACCACTACCAAAAGACTATACTTGGACTGACCCAGGGCTCCAACTGCATATGTAGTAGAGAATAGCCTTGTTGGGGCACCAGTGGAAGGGGAAGCCCTTGGTCCTGCCAAGGTTGGACCCCCCCCCCAGTGCAGGGGAATGTCAGGGGGGCATTAAGGGAGGTGGATGGGGGGAAACACCCGTATGGGGGGGGGCTTATGGACAGGAAACCGGGAAAGGGAATAACATTTGAAATGCAAATGAAAAAATATATCTAATAAAAATTGAAAAAAGAACTATCAGCATTTACAACATGCAAGAGTCTTTATTCTGTTGTGGGGAAAAAACAGACAGAACAGGCTTACAGTATATGGCTTGATGAACACAAAATTCTAGGAACAAAAGGTAAAACTAGAATGTAGGAAGGATGTCTTCTAGAAAACCAAGGCACAGAATTGATCTGATGCTATATAGTACCTGAATTCTTCTCAACTCTTTCTAATCAGAATAAACCATGCTTTATACAATATAAAATTGTAATACAGTGACTGTGTTAACACCTCCCCTGGATTGAAACATTTTACACTGGACGGAAGAAAGCCAGGGAATACTCATGAGGAAAGCTAACATAACTCACAGGGCTCGAGAAGCAAAGCAAACTACAAGATTCAGAAGCCTCTTCTGAGGACTAAAAAGACTGTAAACAATGTTTGAGGGAAAGAAGATTCTCTGGTGTAGCTGCCTACAGAGATTTGCAGGTATCTCCATGGACACGGCTCTCATAATCCATCACCAGTTCTACAATGTCCTTTGTGGTGATGTATTTACCTTTGAGGCAGCTGGGTTTTGTGTCTTTATTAAGCTAACCAATGGGAGGAATCATTTCTTTAGTATGTTTCCGGTGCCAGATCTGGTGAGCCAGGGAAATCCACAAAACACCATTGCTCTGTTCCTGTATGACTCAATCAACTGCACTTATTATAGAAATCAAGTTCAATGTCTCTAATAAACTCTCTAAGAAGAGATATGACCTGCTTTGGCTTAGACCATCTGGTATTTCCTAGAGATATTAAAACAATTTTCCCATCATTCTTTCATTTTCATAAGAGAAAGAAGATACTAAATTCACTTTGGGCTATTTTTCATGTATTTGAATGACATATACTTCTTGCAGCTTCTAAAACCTCATTTTCATGGATATTTTCTCTATTATATCTAAAGTATGTTCTCTATTATAAACATGGAAAACTAAAAAGTCTGATAGAAGTCTAACATAATTCTTTGGAACTACATGACCTGGGTT
The DNA here is from genome assembly GCF_011064425.1 of Rattus rattus. Taxonomy (NCBI): domain Eukaryota; kingdom Metazoa; phylum Chordata; class Mammalia; order Rodentia; family Muridae; genus Rattus; species Rattus rattus. The sequence goes on along the minus strand of NC_046166.1, from coordinate 47,536,184 downwards.
TTGAAAATGCAAATAACTTAAAAATTAAATGTATGTATATACATAAAAGTATATTCACTCAATAGTGAAGAAAAAAAGAAGCCATGAATTTGAATGAGAGTGGGAACAGGTATATGGAAGAGTTTGGAACAGGGAAAGGGAAGATAGAAATGCAATTACATTATAATCTCAAAAATATAAAAAAATAAAATTAGAAATCGAAAAAACTTGGAGCCCATCTTGTAAGAGGTGACCTCCGTTCTGGGGTCCAGTGTGCTTACTTTCTACGATTCTCTTCCGACTCCAGCTTGCTTTCAGTAGACAAAATACACTAAAACCCATGGGTTATCACCAATATGATACCCTTGCTTACATTTTAGGCAATATTTCTTCTTTCCTTGATTCCTTGTCTGGATGAAAGCCACTGCTCTATTTTTAGTTGTATTATAAGGAAATGAAGATACCTTCCAGTAAAGAAGCAGGCATGAAGTGAAGTTGAAAATAGATCTCCCAGGGCTCACCAATAACCTACCTTGAAATGATTATAACTTTGGCCACTGCATTTCCAACATCAGAGTGTTGGCCCAAGGGCTGGACTACTAAAGCCATAAACAACTCCCTCACCTGCAGATACTAGCAAATCTGAAATGTTCATCTTTAGAAGTGACTAGGGTTCATGGGTAATTTATAGAAAATAGTTAATTGACATTAATATACATTTATCCTCACAGATAAAAATCATTTACCAAGGACCCGTAATTCCTGTCTGACAGAATCACCCAGCAGCTTGTATCTCCAGGACACAGCTCCAGCAACTGTACTGAGACATCTCAAAACAAATAAAAAGTAAACTCCCTTTAAAGCAGAATAAAAAGTAAACTCCCTTTAAAGCAGAATAAAAAGTAAACCCCCTTTAAAGCAGATTACTCTTTCGTCAAACCTAGCCCATTTATTTTAACTGAGAGTAAAATGTCAGCCATTTTAGAGAAATCCTAATTGTTTGGGTATTCTGCCAATAATGTCTGCATTCATTTATTATAAGCATGCACAGGGGGGCTGATGGTTGAAGATTGCTCCGGTTTCTCATAATTGGATAAATTAAACAGACACCTGGAATAGAACCTGAGAATTCCCACCTTCTAGCTTTTGTTTGCTAGTCATTTCACCAGAACTGATGCTCTGTCAGGAGAAAATTTATGAGGATAAACAAACACTCATTACACTGTTGGGATCAAACACTCTAGCTCACGTAGGACGATCAGCCAACCTCTAGCATGACTGAGTAAGATGACCTTTGAAGGGAGTCTCTCATCGCTGAGATGCATGCATTTGCTGTAAATGTCTATGTTGCTTTGGGAAGCAACAAAGCACATATGGCCTGCCAGGCTGCTATAGACCCTTCTACACCCATAAGAGCTAGGATTTCCCAGTGTGTGTTCTCTGGATTCTTCTGCCTCTACTTGCCAAGTACTATAATAAAGGGAGTGCGCTTCTACCCATCCATGTTAAATATCTGCCTTAATAGTAAGAAATTAGCAATTCCTAAAAAAAAAGAAATTAGCAATTCCTTTTGTGTAAGGAGAATATTAAAAGGTAACGGACTCTGAAAACATTTCTAGTCTGTTAGAAATTGAACAGTAACTAGGCAGAAAAATAATACAAACAAAGATTAGGTTATGAAAAACCAGAAATTGGTGCTCAAGGTCACAATAAAGTAATTCAGTGCAGAGAAGGTGGACCGTGATTGCTTTGCATTCCTACAGCCGGACCTACTGCTCTTTGGTAGAAAGGAGAACACAGTGCCAGCATTGGCTACATAGCAAGACGGAAGCCAATTTGGAGACTCTGGTGCAAAAATCAAAATAAAACAAAAGTATGTTTTAGAAGTTAAGGTGCTGTTTACCATGTTTGTTTTGTAAATACTTGTGCATGCCCTTCATTAAACTTATAACTTGAGGATAAGTATAACTCTGGATTATTTTAATGCCCATGGGATATTAAATTCAGAAAGCTAGAGTTTTCCTAATGTTTACTGACACCACTTTCTCTGTCACATTTTGCTCTTTTATTGCACCCTGCATTTCTTCCCAGGTTCTCTTTAGTGACTTGTTTTTTTTTATAACTATGCTAATTTATGCTTGACACCTACCCATTCAATGAAAGTCTACTCAAAATAGGTCCTCACTTCTTTGAAGAAACACCAAATGGCGGTGGTGACAGTGCAGCGGGAGGGCCCTGAGGACCTGGGACCCCATTGAAGAGGATTCTGCAGCGGTCTTAGGGACCATGGACATGGCCAAGGTTGAGGCTGAGTGGCTTGTGGAGGTAAAGCAGAAGACAAGGAGTGGATCCCTGTCACCAAGCTGGGCGGCCTGGTTAAGGACATAAAAATAAAGTCCTTGGAGGAGATCTACCTGCTCTCCCTGCCCATTAGGGAGTCTGAGATGATGGACTTTTTCCTGGGTGCATCCCTAAAGGATGAAGTTCTGAAAATCAAGCCAGGGCAGAGGTAGACTCGGGCTGGCCAACAGACCAGGTTCAAGGCTCTCGTCGCTATTGGGGACTACAGTGGTCACGTTGGTCTCTGTGTTAAGTGCTCCAAGGAGGTAGCCACTGCCCTCCGAGGGACCATCATCTTGGCCAAGCTTTCCAATTGGGATGAATTTGAAATACACTTTTTACGCCACTGTAACCTCTCTAACACCTAAGTCCTCAGGTTAGGTTGACAGAAAACAGCTCTGTGTCATTTAAAGTCAAACCACACAAACTGACTGATGAATGAATTTGGCCTGATTCTTACCATTTGCCCAATGCTGTCCCAGGCAATGCTGTCTTTCTCTATCTAGTAATTTCTCTACCACTAGAAAATCATTTTCACTATACAGAGATGGCATCATACTTTATACTATCCTGGCTTCACATGAACCCTTATATTGTCTGAATATCACATTGTACAACTGTTTCCCTCCCATACTCTTCTGAGGTTAACTTTTATAGAACAAACATGCTTTGTAAAATAAGGGTTTAAACACTCTAAACTTATGCCATTTTATTAAGAATAATTGATGTGACAGAGATCCCGTTTTAACTAGTTTTTAAAACTGGCACATTAAAAATGCTGACTGTCTTCCAATGCAGCAATTAAGTTATAAAAATTAAATCACAAATCTTATATTTTCCATCAATTTTTCTCTCAGTGGGAAATACTGTGACTGACATGAGGCGAAATAGGAACGAGAATCTGAGGCATAGGGCATTGCAAAGAAACAATTTATTAATAAGCACATTGCTCTACCCACTCATCCAACATTAAATTAAAACATCATTTACAAATAAATATGAGAAACTTATGAAATAACTGGAGTTAAGAAATAAATGGAGAAAGTTATGTTCTAGAATAAAATAATAAAGAAGAAAAGTTACAGAATCATTCGTGTGTGATAATACACATGAATATTATTGAAATCAAATACATATGTGCATGGGTTTATGTGTGTGTGTGCATTTGTGAGTGTGAGATAAACATGAATCCCTGTTGACTAAATGATCATGAACTGCATGTTCCTAAGTTTTTAAAGGCTCAAGTCAAAGAAATATGACCAGAGATGTGACTTGTTTCTGTCTAGATCCCTCTATGGGACCTTTTGTTCGCCCACCATCTTCAGTACTCTAGAGGAGGCAAGGATTGCATAGATACAGTGGGAGAGGCAGAGAATGCCTATGCATTTTATTAAAAGAAAACTCAAAAGCAATTAGTAAAGCGCCATTGTTAAAGAAAATTCCTGATATCTAAAGAAGTTCTGGTTTGGAGGATCAAGTGATTTTGTTAGGGACCCGGAAGTCATCGTGCGTTGTCAAGACGGGTTTAGTTTCTGAATGCAAAGAGTGTCCTGTAGCAGTCTCTGCAAATATCCATGAAGCTTCAAATACCGGTTTGTGTCATTTCTGTGGATTCAAAGAAGCCCTAGAAATCCCATTACCATCTGAATTGTGCATACCATCCCAAATAGATAATGTGCATATCACACTAAGTATGCGTTTATTATTTTAATAGTCAATACCACGCAGTTTAACATTTGAGGCATCTTAGTGTATCACTTAACAGATTTTTCTGGATTCTTTGTGTGCAACTCAAAACAAAGACTAAAAACTCAGTCTGACTATATCTCGATTATTTTTCTCTTCCTAACACCTAGAAACTTCCATGTGTAGAGATATCCCTCTTTCTATTAAATAGAAAAAAAAATCAATGAATGCTATAGAATACAGATGAAAATTATTCTTATATATGTTATATATCATATACATGTTTTATGTTATAAACACTCTGTATGCTTATATATCTTATATATTCATTTATACATTTGTATACATAAGCGTATTGATTTTTTCATGATTGATAATCTTTTACGTTAAAACTATTTCCCTTCCTTATAAAGTTGGTGTTAAATAAGTAGTAATTTATATCTAGCATAATAGAAGAAAACAAATGAATGATGGAAGAAGTTCCAACAACTAATAACTATTTCTTTTTGATTTTTTTAAATATAAGGGTATTTTATAAATAAGCTGTGCATTTGCTTTATTGCCAATAACAACACAGACTATTTCAGTGAATCAATTATTATTGTAGGATTACAAACATTCCAAAATCATCTACTATTATGCTTGAACATAGTATAAACCTGATATATTTGAAGCAATTATTTCATTTACTCAAAACGTGCAAACGAATGATGGATTAAAGACAGTAAATGGTATCAAGAATAACAAGTTTGGATCTACAGAACCTTTAAAGTTCCAGTAATAATACTGTTCATTATCCAGAAACTTTCAACTGAGTCCTTACTCAGTTTTTAAATAAATTGTATATGAATTATTAAAAATATACTTTCACAATTTGTTATGATATTACACTTGGCATTTTCTTATTAGTGAGAAAAATAAATAATATTTTCTCTTTACTTTCTACTGTATTTCTCTGCTTAATAAATAAATTCCTAGTCTAATAATTTTTTCCTGTAGAAGTTATTAATGAGTTTCATTATAATACCATAAAGCAGATATAATACTTAGAAATTTACATATATACATGAGTCATATGTATTTATAACTATATGTATGTATACATCAAAATTATTCATTATGTACTCATGTATAAATTATTTCTAAACAATAAATATGGAAAACATATTAGAAGAAAAAGTTTAAACTTATGCAACTCTCTAAAGAATGAAACAAAATGCAAATTAAATGCATAATGTATTTTGAAAGTAATAAAAACTATAGCTAGAAAGCATATTAAGAAAATTTTTCCATTTAATTTTACTGTGTCAACAAAAACAAATTTTTTATACTTAATTACTCCTAAGGAATTCAAATTCTTTGGATGATTTTTAAATTATGGAAAATAAATGTATTAATTACAGAGTAATAAGTATAAGGTATTTTCAAAGGGGCTTTCTTCACAAGGCTCAGAATCCTATTCTCTTTGTTTTCTTGTAGGTTTTAACTCCTACCTGGAGATACAATTTACATAACACATTGCTGAGAGCCCACAAAGTCTCAGTGATTAACAGCATTCATTTGCTACAGAAATAGTAACTAGATGTAATCTGATACAATGAAGTGTTTTCCTCCTCCAATCTGGCTAATTTATCCTCTCATATCATGTAGGAAAAATTATGCACTTTTCAAAATATCACCTCATATACATATTTTCCTTCTCTCTGATTTTAACAGTACCTTCACATTTGCATATCATTTTAAATGGACTTGCACTTGACATTCTGTATCCTTCAAAACATGGTTCATGGATCTCGTCTTTTAAACTGCAAATTGCAAAATGTTAGGCCCAGGTTTGTCCTGCATTCTCCCACAGTTAGCACACAATGTCTTCTTCATACAATGATAATTAGCTGAACTTTTACTGACACCTTTCCCCACCAAAGTGACATAAATAGTGTAAAACATAAATAGTGTAAATTACAAAAGATGTTGAGATATGTAGAAGGAAAAGAAGAAAGAGCTTTTACTTCAGAAGTTCACTTCCTCCTGTGAATCAAACACTAGAGAAACGACAATATCATTATCAACTTCTTTTTAATAAAAACCATACTCTGACGTTAATTACAAAAGGCATGAACTCCAAATCATCCACAATACTGGTGGTACACACACACACACACACACACACACACACACACACACACTGTAATGAAAGTACAGAGTATGTTGGGGGAGGTAAAAGCTTACTGGAGGGGATGGAAAGATGGCTCAGCTCAGAGGTTATGATCACTGTCTGTTCTTCCAGAGAGGTTCTGAGTTCAAGTCCCAGCAACCACATGGTGGCTTATAACTATCTATAATGAGATCTGGTGCCCTCTTTGGGCCTACAGACAAACATGCAGATAGAATGGTGAATATATAATAAATAAATCTTTTGAGAGAGAGAGAGAGAGTTTGCTAGAACCTAACCAAAAGTTGTAGCGTTGCAGGATCAGTGAAAGATCCTGAAGATCCTGTCCCAAAAATTAAAGTAAGAATGATAGAGGCTGCTCCTCCTCCAGCCGCCACAAGAATTTGCAGGGTATATGCACGTGCATACACACACACACACACACACACACACACACACACACAGATACACACACACACCGATACACATACACACATATAAACACACAAGCACATGCACATGGACACACATTTACTTACATACATTCACATATAGATACACACCACAATTTCTTTTTAATCAAAATCATAATTTGATCATTTTCAGTAAAATATGAGGATCCTCTACTCACTACACAGTACTGTGTCAAGATAATAAAATGTAAGCCTCAGAAACTACATGTCTCTTACATGCATAGACTTATTAGTGTTAAAATATTTGGAAGGAAAAGCAAAAGCAAAATGTAGTACAAAGTAAATACTACAAGTAGATTTTTATAGAAGGTTTGTCAAATAAAATGCATACTGTTTTCAGACATAAAATTCAAAGCCCCAATTGCCCGTGTATTTAGAAAAGAAAAAGTAGATTAAATACAACATGCTCACATAGGACTGTCATGTTTCACTATATGAGTATCTTTAATTAGTTTAGTATTTTTCCAGAACTAATATCAGAAACATTGTCATGTCCTTTAGCAGACGAGTTAGATATGCTGCTAGTTTTTCATCACTAGAATAAAGATGGAGTAATTTGTGAATTGGTTCAGAATGTGACTGGAGAATGAATAATTCACAGGTAAAAGATCACTGGTCAGACATAAATTGTAGAGCACTGGAGAATGGTGAACTGGGGGTAGCCACTAGAAAGTCCCAGATGCTAGGGAAGCAAGAGGTTCCCAGGACCCAGCAGGGGTGACATTGGCTGAAATACCCAAAAAGCGGGGAGATAGAACCTGTACAGAGCAGCACCAGTAGTCAGGCAGCGCCCCAAGTTGAGGGGTAGGGCTACCCACTCATCTCAAAAATTTAACCCAGAATTGTTCCTATCTGAAGGAAATGCAGAGACAAAAATGGAGCAGAGACTGAAGGAAAGGCAACCCAGAGACTGCCACACATAGGGATCCATCCCACATACAGTCACCAAACACAGTCACTATTGGGCATGCCAAGAAGGGCTTGCTGACCCCTGGTATAGCTCTCCCCCTGAGAGGCTCAGCCAGAGCCTGACCAATACAGGTTCAGATAGTCACAACCAACCATTGGACTGAGCAGACTGAGAGTTAGAAGGACTGAAGGAGCTGAAGGGGATTGCAACCCCATAGGAAGAACAACAATATCAACTAACCTGACCACCCACAGCTCTCAGGGACTAAACCACAAACCAAGAGTACACATGGAGGAACCCATGGCTCCAAATGATTATGTAGCAGAGGATTGCCTTACTGGCATCAATGGGAGGGGAGGCCCTTGGTCCTGTGGAGGCTCGATGTCCCAGGGTGGTGAGGCTGGTGGGTGGTGGAGCACCCTCATAGAGGCAATGGGGAGGGGGTAGGGAATGAGGAAGGGAAATAAGGCATTTGAAATGTAAATAAATAAAATAACCAATGAAAAGAAAAGAAGGGTCATCACCCTGAAGATATGGTCCCATTTTGCGATTGACTTATGATATAAGTGCAGAAGCGAACTCAAATGAAAACCGTAACATGTCTAAAACCAAGCTGATCTTCCTGATAGCATCTATGCTCTGTGATTTATGTAATGAAGATGATGAAATTCTTGCAGAATTTAGCAAAGCTTTATTCTCCATTGATAACGTATGACCCATGTAATTCTGTGCATATGAAAACTCTCAGAAGACATCAGTGTCAAAGCAGTAATCAAAATATTAGTTCTGTATCTGAATAATATCAAACCCTTTTCATGTTCTCATTAGAAACCTTTCACCATGTAGAAGCATATCAATAAACACAAGACCATGCAAAGAGTTTTCTATTTGTATGTTCAATGTCTGAGATCCGATAAAAATATATAAGGGGGTGCTAGAATTTAGACTAATTAACAAAAATGAAACTACTATAATGTTTAAAAAGCCACACATTAACATACATTGGGTTTATTACATGGGAAAAAATAAATATTTTGGAATATATTGGTATCTTGATAAATAAATCAAACAGTTGTAGTAGGGATTCTCGTAGAATCATTGCATCTAGGGTAAACATTAGAATGAATAGTTTTTGTTTTTGTTTTTGTTTTTTTCTAGAAGTACTTTGACCTTGAAGAAATCACTGTAGAAAACAGGCGTTGTTTTCTGTTATCTATAGCACTGTTTTTCTGGAGGAACTTTACAGCTTTTGTGTTGTGGTTTGCCCTAAAGTTATCTGTAGTTTTTTGTTTGTTTGTTTGTTTGTTTGTTTGTTTGTTTGTTTTTTCGGAGCTGAGGACCGAACCCAGGGCCTTGTGTTTGCTATGAAAGCGCTCTACCACTGAGCTAAATCCCCAACCCCAAGTTATCTGTATTTTGATGCTAATTCCACTGGCCCAAGGACAGCTGCCTAGTCACTACTCAGAACTCAGGTGACTTCACCAGAACCACCTCCCCATTGAATTTGTAAAGTACAGGTGAGGGGCAGGTACAGGATAGAAGGAGGCCTGTCATTGGAGGAGAAGGAAGGATGGGCGGGAGAGAAGTTTGAAGGAAGAGGAGGAGACTGAGGAGAAAGGAAGAGACAGGAGACAGGAGAGGGTGAGAAGCCATGGCAGGTGATGTTAAGATTCTGCTCTGCGTATTTACAGGTTGTTATTAATGTTCCTAAGGGATGGATGGTACCGGGCTTTGTATGTTTAAGTGGGCAATTATATCTTATCAACTGGGTCAAAGATGATTGTGTTGTGTGTTCTTTTATGTGACGGTTTGAGTGTAGGAAAGTGTGTGGCGGCAAGGGACACTGGGCCGCTGCGGAGTTGGGATGTGTTTCCAGCAAGATATCTAGCAGATACCTGAGGGCACCGCGGTGCAGACTTAGCGGGGTAAAAGATAACCATACTTTTTTTATTTTTATATTTTTACAACAACACTTTTGCATGACTTTGGTCACAAGGCAGTCCTGGCACACCTGAAATGTCTTGCATTACTGAGTAGGCCTGAAGTTGCAGAAAGTTTTTCTTCAGATTATATTAGGGGTTTTGGTATAAGGAACTTCTTTTTACTCAAAACACAACTTTTGTGTAACACTCAATAAACCAACTTTTGTGTGGTCGTTTGAGATTCACAGAGACTGGATCTCCCTGGGCCCAACAAGGCCTTAACTCATCCTGAGTGATCCCCTTTCTTTAATTGATCCTTAAAACTCATAACACCAACAAACTGTGGATGGATATTTATATTTATTTGTATTTTTGGTATTCCAAAATCCATACATGACAATCTTAGCGTTAAAGCAATGCTATTTTCAGGCTCAGGTTTGGGAGATAACTAAGTTATGAAGTGAGAGCCCTCTAGATAAACTTAGAATCCTCATAAATGAGGTCTCAGGCGGCCTGTTTGATGCCTTCCACCATGTGGAGCACATCAATAAACAGGTCCTCAGGATTAAGCCTCACACCCTCTGTGGCATTTTGTTAAAAAAAAAAACTTGAATAGACAAACACTTAATGCAAAATAGAAGGACTCTGTAGAATTATCTACACCAAGAGACACACTCCTGCTTCCACAGGCTTGAAAGAGATATTGAAACCTTTACAGAAAAAAAAGTTCGAGTATTGGAGGAAGATAGATCAACTCTGAGCTCTCTGACATGTGTACTGGGAACTTGACTCAGGCCCTCTGCAAGAACAGTAGGTATCCTTAACCACTGAGCCATCTCTGCCATCTCAAAGTTCACTACTCTGACAGGTTTCATAAAGGTAAAACTTCACTGAGAAAATAATTGTTTTTACTGAGTTGCTTTGCCAAAAGTAACAGTAATATTTATCATACTGCATCATTCTGCATAACAGAATATTGTTATATAGTTTATATGGTTTATTTGTAACCGGCGACTTGATTAAAATGTCCTAGAAAACTAAAAATACAAAAGTAATAGGATTTGCTATGCAAAAGCAACTGCATGTTAAAATGTATTCATCATACAAATATAATTAAATAGTTCTGTAAGTCAAACTGTCATGGAAAGAAGAGGTATTTCCAATTTGATCAAAAAGAGTTTTGCAGGACTGTGGTTGCCTTTCAGTTAAATAAGAATAATTGATGAGAATCTATTTTAGATTGACACTTAGATTTCTAGAAGATCTAGAAAAGAAGATATTAATGAGATTAAGGGAAATGTTGTTGTTGTTGTTGTAGCTGCTGCTGCTGCTGTTGTTTAGATAAAAGTACTCACAGCTAAGGACTATACTCAAATAAGCCAAACACTTTTCCTTGAGATAGGATAGGGGAGCAAATTAAGTAAATTGAGCTTGTCAATGGGGACATAATGTTATGATTTAGAATCCTGCCTACTCCTGCCGCGTGGCGGTTTAAACATTAAATGTCCCCAGTGGGCTCATATGTTTGAACAATTGACCCTAATGGAACACAGAGGGTGTCAGACTCAGCTCCTGACAGCCTTGAGCTCCGAGAGCAAGGAATCTAGGATGCTGTGCTGCATCTGACAGCCCACCAGGAGCGCCTGGCTGTCAACTAAGTGGTGGCCAGAAAGGAAGAGCCAAAGCCCCAGTTAGACAGGAACCTGATGTCCAATGTGGCACAGACAAGGTATTGCAAATGTTTTATTAAAATTGCAAATTACAAACGTCCAATACTTTAAATTTTCAACATATTTATTTTTACCAAAAAAACCCAACAATACTACTTCTTTAATTTATTGATTCTTGTGTGCATGGGTGCTTTTCGTTCTTGGAAGCCTGTGTACCATGTGACTGCACAGCACAAGGAGACCAGCAAGGGTTGGTGCAGCTAGAGTTGCAAGTGGCTGTGAACTACCTAAGTGAGTGTTTGGAACCCAATTCATGTCCCCTGCAAGAGCAGTGGGCATTCTTAACTGCTGAGCCATCTCCAGCCCTAAGCTTCCTACATATTTTTAATTACAAGTGTCATTTCTGAAGATAAACGGATTATTACAACAAAATAACATCCGCAGAAGAGGATAACATGCCATTGACAAACACTAGAGATAAAGGCACGGTTGAAAAAAATCAATTACAAATCCTCTTAGAAAACTTAACCAGAAAAACAAGAGATGATTATAAATTCTAGCAATAGAGAGAGCACATTTCTAAAACTTTGATAGCTGATAGAGCTAGTGAAAAATGGAGAGAATAAAGCAGGTATATTTACGACACAATTAACTTTAATCTCTTAATATCCTATGGTAATATATTGATAAATGGTTCATTCTCATCTAAATAAATCATTGTGTGTTTCTGGAAGACACCCCGTAAGGCTCAGAATCATTTAAAAATTAAATGAGAAGCTAGCACACTTGCATTTAACATAGATGGGAGCAAAAAATGTAAAACTGACGTCCCAGTCTCTGTGAGTTCATGCAGACATCAGCTCTGTCCCAGTGTCCTGTCCCAGGTCTGTGGGTTCATGTCGATATCAGATATCATCCCTGTCCCCGTCTCTGGGTTCATGAGCACATCAGCCCTGCTCTTAAAACCTTTCTGTTTCCTTGTCCGCATAGATCCCTGAGCCTTGAGGGGAAGGGTTTGATACAGACTTTTAACTCAAGGCTGAGTGAACCAAGGTTGTTCACTCTCTGTATGTTATCCAGTCCTACCTCTAATAAGGAAGCTATTTGCAATTGCTATTTGCTAGGAGAGGAAAAAATATCAGTTTTCTCCAAAGGAGTGGCAGGAAGTCTATTAACCACCCTCTAGGTCAGGGACCCATGCCCAGGAAGCGATCAATATCAAATAAAGTTATTGGTTTTTGTGTGTTTTCGTTGTTGTTGCTGTTGTTGTTGTGGCTTAGTGCTTGTGTTTGTTATTTGGTTTATTTGGAGAGAGACAATATAAGAAGTTGGTGTCTTACTTAGGGTTTTACCACTGTGAAGAGACACCATGACCAAGGAAACTCTTATAAAAACATTTAATTAGGAATGGCTTACAGGTTCAGAGGTTCAGTCCATTATCATCAAGGTAGGAAGCATGGCAGTGTCCAGACAGGAATGGTGCTGGAGAAGTCGAGAGTTCTACATCTTTTACAAAGGCAGTCAAGAGAATTCTGGCATCCTCAAGTAGCTGGGAGAAAGCTCTCTAATCCCAATGATACACTTCCTCCTACAAGGCCACACCTCCTAAGGGTGTTATTCCCTGGGCCAACCTTATTCAAACCATCACAGGTAGCTATAATGGGGAAGTACCTGAGAGGAATTGGGAGAAAGAATATCAACAAAATATATTATCTAACTTTTTTAGTAAAATTTAAAAATATATTCAAAAAGGAAGAATGGAAACACAAGCTTTCTTTTAATAGTATATTCTTTAAGTAGTTGGTAAAAAAAATTTTTTTAAATCTGCATTCATCTGAGGATTGCATTTAAAAGTAATAGTGAGTTATACTCTAGTCTCTGGTGTAAATCTCTGTGCCTATCACCCTCACATCCAACTCCCTATGTAAATACGAAGCTGTGCTTCCATTATGCCAACTGGCAAACAACCCAGGTGCTAAGTGATGCATTCGAAGCAGGGAAAAAGGAATGTTGCCCTGGTAAGAACTGGATGCACTATTTACAGATGTTGTTTTTCAATTTAACAGACTCATGTTATTTTATTCCTTTTGTGAGTTGATATTTAGAATGTCACATATAAGAAATAAATACATAATAGGCAAACTGGGAGGACAGAGAAGAGAACAAAATTATATTAGCATGTGCTATTTGTTTTTTACTTCCTGTTATGTCCACTGTTCTCAAAGCCAGACAGGGACACATGATGCCTTTGAGTCAATCTTACTGAATATGTACATCAAGGAATTTTTGATGTTTCTCTCTCCATAATCAATTTATTAACAAAACAACTCATGGCTTGCATTTTCTTCAACTAGGGTGTTTGTTTGCCCTTTGATTTAGACATGGTACTCTGATAATGCTTGTTTCAGAGTTGGTAGTTACTTGAAAGTAATTGTGCTGTTTGATAAATAAAAATATCATACTTTTAAATTATGTTCTAATAAAATCTTGCTGGCCTGAAATTTCTTCTGTGAGTAGCAATGGACAGTTAGCTGCCTACTTCTGACCACACTGCAGTTCTAGGTAATGCACAGACTCACCTTCGTACCAACCTCTTAGTTAATTATACGACAAAAAACCCCACGTCCCATAGGTAAAAGACAGCATGTGTCTCAAGCCTAGCGGCTAGGAATCTTCTGTTGATTTGTTTGTTCCTTAGTTTGTTTGGGGGTTTGTTTTATTTGTTTCTTGGTTTGTTTGTTTGTTTGTTTGCTGAGCTTTTGTTTGAGCTTTTGTCACAGCTTTTTGAGCTGTGTGGCCTTAACTACCCTGGAACTTGCTTTGTAGACCTGGCTGGCCTCAAACTCTCAGAGATCCTCTAGCCTCTGCCTTTCTCTCTGCCTCTCCTCTCTCTGCCTCTCCTCTCTCTGCCTCTCCTCTCTCTGCCTCTCCTCTCTCTGCCTCTCTGCCTCTCTGCCTCTCTGCCTCTCTGCCTCTCTGCCTTTGATTCTACCTCTGCCTCTGCTTGGATTAAAATCCTCTGTTACCATTGCCCAGCTTTTTAAAATTTATTATTCTCTCATACAATACATCTAGCCTGCAGCTTCCCTTCCCCCATCCCAGATCCCTGACCATCTCCCTTACTCCAGATCTACTGCTCCTCCATTTCCCTTCAGAAAAGAGCAGGCTGCCCAGTGATGTCAAACAAACACAGCATAACAAGATGCAGTAGGACTAGGCATAAACTCTCAAACAGAGGCTGGGTAAGTCTACCCAGTCAAAGTAAAAAGGTCCTGTGAGCAAGCAAGAGTCAGAAACCTCACTGCTCCCCCATTAGGGGTCCCACAAAAACGCAAAGCTGTACAACCATGATATATATGCAGAGGAACTCCTCAGTCAGACCCACGCAGACTCTTATGATTGCCTCAGACTTTGTGAGCCCCCATGAGCCCTGCTTAGTCGATTCTGTGGACCCTGCTCCCATGGTGTCCTTGACCCCTCTTGCTCATACAATCCCCCTCCCTCTCTTCTACAGAGTTCCGTGAGCTTAACTTTTATGGATCAGATGTAGTTGCCAGTGAGGAGGCTTACTGTACAATAAGCTCACCTTGCCTATTTTCTTCTCAGCTCTGGCTGGTGGGCTCAACTCAACTGTCCTGGCTCAAACTCCTCTTTAAACTGGCTGATACAATCTGGCTTCTCAAGCTTCTTCCTAGCTCCGCTTGGCCTCCCGCTGACTTTGATTATATTCTTCTGGCTTTTTCTTGTTCTCTGGTTTTAACTGCCTTTGCTGACCTGCACGGCATGAACCTTCTCTGACTCACTGTCAAATCTTTCTTGATTGGTCACTTTGCCCCTTAATTAGACGCCACTTTCAAACATGGGTACTTCCTTCTACCAACGAACACTTTTACCTTCACTGTCAGGGATTACTTGTGTGTCTGTATTCTCCCCAGAGGGATTAAAGGTGTGTGGCCTGTCTGCACTCCAGCTGGATCACACAGACCTAGACGGTCTTTGGGTATGATCCGTTGCCAGAGCAACCATGTTGCTGGATTAAAATTCATCTGCAGTTTGGCTGTGCATCTCTGCATCTGCTCCCATCAACTACGCTAAAAGCTTCTCTGGTGACAATTCGTCTAGGAACCAAGCCTATGAGTGTGGCAGAATATCATCAGAAACCATTTCATTGACTGAGACTGAGGTGTTATGGTTTATTTGTTGTTTTGTGTTTGTTTTTGTTTTTATGTTTCAGTCACATTTGGTTCTACCATTGGTCTCTGAGCCATACAGCTGGATGACCTGAGTCATCCAGGCAGTGTCAGGTCTGGGTTTCCTCTTGTTAGTTGAGCCTCAAGTTAGACCAGTCATTGGTTGTTCACTCGCAGGTCTGAGCCACTATTGTTCCAGTTCATCTTGCAGGCAGGACAGGTTGTGAGTCTAAGTTTTGTGGCTCAGTTGGTATCCCAATCCCTAATCTGGGAACCTATACTGGTTATAGAAGATGAAGAGTTCAAGGTCCATCTCCTCCATTACTAGGAGTCCTTGCTTGGCTCACCCTCAGAGGTTTAGGAAGTATCCGCTGCACTAGGTTTTCAGCCCCCAAAGTGGCCCCTCACTCTCTCCCGCTGTCCCTCTCTCCCCAACCTGATCCCTCCTGTTCCCAACCCCCTCCTATCCACTGACAAAATCTATTCTGTTTGAAAGACCACTCAAATCTCGAGATGACACAACCCCCAAGAACTCATGAGAAACCGGTCTTGATGTAATAAACAAGAGATGTATTTGAGGAACCAGAGTTCTGGGGACGACACGTATCTCACACAGGAGACAGAGGAGTCGACCCCAAGCCCAATTAGGAGAAGGTATTTATAGGGAAAATTATATGGGTAGTTGGCAACAGTCACACAAAACAATTTCACTGGTTTGTAACTTGGGCTCAGTTTAACTCTAGGCCACCCTGCTTCTGGGGCAAGCTGATCCTAGGTCTTGTTTTTCTCAGGACTGTTGAGTCAGGCCTTATCGAGGCCAGATGGTTTGCGGTGGCTATAGCCAGGCTACATCCCCAAAACATGTTATGTTATTCTTTGCTGTGAGGTGCACTTGTCCTCACAGCAGGGTCAGTGGGGGATAGTTTAAAATCTTTATTCTTTTATATTCATCCTATAATTTTCTTTGTTTAGGATTGGGAATTGGTTGGTTGTGCTAATTAATCAAAACACACAGACAAAATTAAAACAAATGAAATCATGATGTTCAATTGAAATTCTCTGCTATTGTAGATATATTTCACAACCTCAAAGAGCAACGTATTTAAACAATTTTGAGTAAGATTAAAAGAAAATTAAAGAAAAGTTTTTCAAGCCTTTTAAATTGGGCTTATTTTCTACAGTTAAGGTTATAAAAAAGTTATGGCTTAAAACTTGATATTTAGGATATCTTTAAAATTTAACAACATAAAACTCCAATTCCAACAAATGTATGGTATAATATACTGAATACAAATTTTCTTCTTCTATCAATTTCTGACTTGAGCATGTCCAGACTTCCGTTGATCCAGCCTTCTGACTGTACACCTACAGTAGCCTCCTGTTCTGTCAGATTGGACAAATACTATTCTTGCAGCACCAGCATGAACATCTTATAGTTGTATCTCTTTCAGGTTTACATAGCAGTCACTAGTCTCATGGAATTTATGATGGTAGTTTTCATGCTATCATATCTAAGGAAAAGCCAATGCTAGTATTTTTTGACAACAAACAGAAAACCCCTAAGGGCTCATATTGGCCAAAATAGGTACTATTATAAGTATCTTAGATATATAATTACTTTTTCCCTCAAAACGATATTAATTACCACTGAAACAGTGAGAATATTTTTATTCTCACAAGGATGCAGTTGTTGTTGAAGCAAATTAGTCTTTCTGTTGTCCTTTCTCTTACCCATTTAATGTTATTCATGTTATATTTATTATGTTTTCTTGCTGCTGTCTAGATAACCAAGAGAAACCACTTATGGAGGAAGTAATTTTTTGGCTCATGCCCTGAGATGGAGAAGTCAACCCCGGATGCTTGTTTCCATGGCTACAGGAACATGTTACCGCTCACTTAGCTCTCAGCAGATCAGGAAACAGAGAAGTTGGGCCAGAATTTGGGCCCAGCTGAAATCTTTAAAGCGATCTATTTCTATAATAAGACCCCAGGACTTAAAATTTCTACACCCTCCCAAAACAGCAGCACCACATGCAACCCAGTATTCAAACAAATGAATCAATAGAGAAACCTCCACATACCACCCAAAACGGACACCTTCTGCCATGTTTGATGCTTTAAGAAGACCTTCAGGACCTCTCTTGACCTAATCTTCCTAGCCTTCAGACCTATGCACTGAGTCTATTTCTGAACACTTTAAATTCCCCAGTGCATGGAATTTTCATATAGCAAACAAATAATGAATTAAGCTATACACAAACTACCTATAAGAATGCCCCCAAAGGGGGTTGGGAGTTTAGCTCAGTGGTAGAGCGCTTACCTAGCAAGCGCAAGGCCCTGGGTTCGGTCCCCAGCTCTGAAAAAAAGAAAAGAAAAAAAAAAAAAAGAATGCCCCCAAAGACCAATTAACAACATGAAGAAGCCATTTAAAGAAGCCAAGAAAGTGGTGTCTCATTATATAGATAATATAAACAAAAGTATTCTAGAAAAATATATGACAAATTTTAGAGCAGAAAAATAAGAAGACATGATCTATAAAAGACACTTGGTAATCCATTACTATGTAAATATCACAGTGTGAATAAATGTAGACTCAGGTATCTATTATGTTTTATGGGATACAGTCGAAAAGGACCTAGGTTAGGAATGAACCTCTTCGTTTAATAAAATGCTAGTGTGCGTCACAGAGCCAAACAGACACAGAAGCCTCCTATGAGAAAACTAACCCAGAAAACCAAAGTGACACAAGTGCAAAGGGGAAAAAAATCTAAATCCATGTGGTTTGTTTTTGCTGCACCCTGTCACCATGACTACATGGTAATCCATAGGCATTGAGGTCCCCTCTAATTCCATCCTACGTATAGCTATCCCTATGCCCAGTACCTTAAAAATAATCTTATGCCAAGGTCCACAGCCTGCAGATTGCATAGATAAATCATCATCTAGAAAAGATGACTACTTAAGATTTTGGAATGGATTCATCTACTAACTTCTAAAAGTTAATATATGAAATAAGTATCATTCTGTCAAAACATCTTCAAAAGATCTTTAAACTCGAGGTAGGCAGAAAAGATGGCTGCAAGCCTTCTCAAATGGCATTTGTGATGCGTTTGATGGCAAGATTTAGAATATTTGGCAGCATCAGCCAATCATTCACTGTCTGATGTTTCATTCTGCAGGCAGAGTGGTGACCCAAACTGAAATGAAGTCTTTGCATCAACTCCCAGTACCCACCCTTCATGCCTCTTGCTTCCTACCGCATAAGCTTGGGAAAGGGCTGTGTATTTTCAGGCTCATTTTAGAAGTAAGTGTAGTGTTCGTAGATTCATTAGGCTAAATGTGTTCCACCTCAGCAAAGCTATCATTTAGAAACTCAACTCGGGAAAGCAAGGTGTGTACACAAATAGCTCTTTCCCGCAGCTTTGTAAATTTTAATAACTGCAATTAGGAAAATGAAACGCTTATGATGCAAACTTATACAATAAGACCATTAACTTTTTATGTGGTAAAGTTTAAAATACTGCAATTACAAGCACATAAATATTGGAGAAACATCTAATAGCATTTATAGCGGTGAACAGCACGACTACCTCGTAACAAAGCATTTTCTTCTTTGTGCTTATTTATGTTGTTATTTTTCCCACACTCAGTTTTAGCCATTTCCCATTTATTTGAAATATAAGGCTGAAAGAGAATAAAATCCAATTTGGTATTATCTTAATTTAAAGGGGGAAGTTTCCTGAGCCTAAAAATAATGGTTTTATGATTATAATTAAATAGTTGACAATGTTTCTTTTCCTTCTCAAGCGTGTTGGAGAAACATGTTCTTTATACAATCTGATTATGTTTATAGACTATTATGCATTACATAGGAAAAAAAGGAAACCTGGCCAAGCTGTTTTGAAAAGGAAGGACAATGTGAAAATATGTGGTAATGTTTCTCATAAGAAAACTAATCTCAGGTCTGCCTGGCCCTCACAGGTCTAGGTCTGTGTGAAAGCTGGATTTCCCCTTCTGTTCACTACCACATTTCATACACTTAACCTACTCACTGTACAATGGTTGTTCATCAAAATTATTCACTAAAAATGTCCCTATTCAATGTAAAACATGTCAACGCAATTCTCAGTCCATACCAGAACTCAGCAACTCACCCTTTACAAATTAGTGCTCGACCCTGGACAAACAGAGAAGACCCATACTAAACCCAGAGCTTTTCATTAATTTCAAGCACCTATGCCTTGTGCCTCTTGATTCCTAGTGCACAACCTTAGGAAAACTCCTTAATGTTATATGTTTTTTCCTTCATTTTAAAAATTACCATGGTGGTGTCTAATTTTGAGGGTTACTACATTAATTAGATGAAAGTTAATAAAACTAACCTCTAGTTCACTTGAATATATCAGAAACCAAATTGAGTTCAACTAGGATTGCAGACCTTATTGAAACATATAATCTTTTGGTGACTCTGATTTAAGTTTTGAGGGACTATTATATCTGTATTTTTACCCAGAAAGATTTTATAACACCTTGCTATTGTTAGTTTGTTTTGTTTTGTTTCTCACTAGTTTGGTGGTTCCAGCATGTAGACATTCTCCAAAGTTGTTAAACTTTATCCAATTAATCATATTCTTTCGGCAGAAGCCATTACCAAGACTGTAAAATGAAATAGATTTTTAATTTCGGAAAGTGTCGAATGTTACAGTTAAGGTCCTCCAGAACATGTAGTTTCTTTCATAAAGCAGAATTTTAAATAACAAGCCATCTGTTCTTTCCTGTTTCTAATTATAGGACTGAACATAAATTTTAATAGGTATCTTAATTTGAACTACCTATCAAAAGAAAGTGGAAAAATATGGATTACTGGATTGGTTTTTATAATAAATTATTATCAAAATGAGGAATATTTTAAAAAACCCTGATGTTTAAACAGAAACTTTAATTTTCTAAAATAAAATAATGGAACTTTTCAAATGATGGACGTGACAAAAAATACACAACCTTTGACTTATAATCATGAATACTGTGAATTGATACATAAAAATGGAACCTTAACAACACAGCCAGAATTTTTTGCAGGTTATAAGCAGTTGATAATACCCACTTGTTTAAGGTCAATTAGAGAACAACATTGGGAAAAGAATTGACTCTGATGAATCCTGTAAAATGTGCTCCAAAAAGTGGTATTTGAAGTCGTTTTTTTATTAATGAAACAGGAGGTGTTTTGGTGACATAGATAGTAACTTGTAAAGCTCATCCTGAAACAATGAAGAGTTCTGCCAAGAAAATTACCTAAAACTTTAGATCAGCAATGAAGATTAGCTCTATTTACTAATATTGTTACTGTTGATAATATTTCATATTATTCATATTATTAATTAATTAACATTATTATGCATAATAATTATGGGCATTTTTCAGGGTAAGAATGTGAAAACTTGACTATATTAGTTACCCCAGGAGGACAAAAGTAGAAGAGGCAGATCTAGGATTCAATGGAAACCTGTATCTGTTCATAAATAAAATGAAAAAATTTTAAAAAATACGTTGTCAGGAATATCTTATGCTTGAAGCAAATGAGAACTGTCAAATAAAAGTACTCAGAGATTCATTGCACAAAACTACATTTTCTGTTAATGAAAATTTACCTTAAACAAAACCAACTTCAGAACATGGCAAATGAGGGTTTGTAAAGTTCATCTCACTACTACAAAAAGCAATTGTTAATGTACTGATAAAACTAATAAAGCTTTCAGTAAATATAAGGAAATAAAAGCAAAATCCAAAAAAATGTAACACATTTGTGTTTTCAACCACAAATATAATAACTCAAAGAAAACCTTTACAAGAACAATTGTCAGTTGAAATGACATAGGATTTTCATCTTCTAGACTCAGTGAAAACGAAAATCTATGTGCACAAAAACATATATAGGTAACTTTAAAAGTGAAAAATAATCAATAAAGATACAAAGGAATTTCAAAGAATAATGGGAGCATAGAGTATATGCGATATGGCAATTATTACATTTAAAATTGAAAAAAGATTAATATTATGTGGGGAACAAAGAGACTTCACAAACACTAACAAAGAAAATAAATTTTGGAAGTATAACAAGGCATAAAATAATGTTCTAGAATTTTTGTATTTGAAACCTAAAGTCAGTGGCTTGGGAGAAACTCAGTGGGTCTGGAAAAGTAATGCTTACTACAGAAGCATGAGGACCTGAGTTCAAAAAAACATGTGGTGGTGCGTACCTGCAAAGCTAACACTAGGAGACAAGATAGGATACTGAGTCTTGTATCTACTGTTCAACTGGTCTACCCAACTGATTAGCTCAAGATTCAATGAGAGACCCACTTCTTACTTACTTAATTAGTAGTTAAACATTAATAAAGAAGATATCCAATGCTCACTCTTGATGTACACACACACACACACACACACACACACACACACACACACCATTGAAACTAAACCTTAGATACAATGAAACACTAGTGAAACAAAGGGATAAATATATTCATCTACCAAAATAGCTTACAAAGTAAAACTGTGTACGTAATAAACAATAAAGCTTTAAAGTACATATATTAAGTACGAGATTAAAATAAAAAAATAAGTAATCTAAAAATAAGCTTGGAGAACCTTAGCATGCACAACCCAATAACTTTTAAAGAAAGGATAAAATAAAATGGATCTTTAAATGCCTGCTCTTCTCTCCCAGGCTTTCTTTGACCTGTGCTGTCTCACTAGTTCTAGCTCCTGTGGGCCATAGAAACTAGAGCTAATTTATCTCAGTGGCTCCACGCTGCCCCCAGGTACTCTCTGACCCAGGCAGTCCACGGGCTGTTCCAGTGTGACACCTTGCCACACTGGTCTCTAGTGTTGGTTCCAGCATCCATGGGGCCAAATAGAACTAATGACAATTTATCTCTAATTAGTATCTCTCCCAGAGGTTCTCTGCTAGCCTCAAACTCTCTGGTTCCAGCTACCCAGTAAATCAGGGCTCTAAAAGCCCAGCATGGGCTGGCCTATCATGGCTCCCTGCCATCCACTCTGCTCACACCCCCAACAGCCCCGTGAAATCATGACTCAATACACTGCAATTTATCAGTTAGATTTATATGTTAAATTCTCAATCCACACTACATCCTCGCAATAAACTCACAACCAATTGATAAGGATATAAACCACCCACTTAGATAAGGTAAGTCTACCTACAGAAGTCCATCCCAGCTACCTTTGCAATTCAAGACCACCCGGATCTGGGTCATCCTTCCTGTCTCCATCTTGATTCTCCTCATCCTTCTCTCCTGCTTCTCCCTCTCCTTCTAAAACCTCTGTTCCCGCCTCCCTTCCTTCTTGTCCAATGGCAGGCCTCATTTTATCTTGTCAGCCTTCACCTGCATAATGGCATCGACCTACAACCCAACCATATAGAGCACTAAGCTATGACACTTGCAAATATTTTGCTTTAAGTTAGTTATTTGTCTATTATTTGGAGACAGACAGACAGATAGACAGACAGAGAGTATGCACTTGCTGTGAGTGCTGAGAGGAAAGAATGCATCAGCCCTGGAGCTGAAATTGCAGGTAATTGTGAACCATACACTGGGGGTGCTGGGATCCAAACTCATAACTCCTGTAAGAGCAGCATGTTTATTTTATTTCTTAAGATTAAATATTTATTTCAAAATCTATGTATGATCAGAATGAGGAAACGTTTAAGTAAAGGCAAGCTGAATACTCTGCTGTAAGCTAGAAAGACTCAATGTTATGAAAATATTAGTATTTTTCTTTTTCATTTTTTATTGAAAGTAGCATTTTTCATACAATATTGGATTATGGTTTAACCTCTCCCAACTTATGTAAATATTACATATGGAATCAAACATATATATTCAATCATACATTTATCTACAGTACTAAAAATTGAAAACAGAGAAGCTGTATGATTCATGGGAAAGCTGCCTACGGGACACAAATGCCCACTCAGTTCAATTCCTAGAACCCATGAAGAAGCCAGATTCAGAGAGCAAGTATCAGTAATATCAGCACACTCAGAGTTGGAGACGAGAAGCAGATATTAGAGAATCATTTGCTTTCTGTATAGCTAGACACTAATATACAGCAATTAACAAGAGACTTTATCTAAAAAGGCAGACAGTGAGAACCACCACCCGGGGTATCCCAGATCTCTATACAAGTACCCACAACCTCCCTTATGAGCATCCTACCCACACACCATCCACTCAAAAATATAAGAAATTAAAATAATACAAGGGTATATGTTTTGATTAATAAGTAAAGAATATGGACATAGGTTGCAAGATATTGCATCACAGAGATTTTTTTTTGTTTACTGAAAAAAAATCTGTTTCTAGCTGTGGTGTGGCTCACCCTCAGCATACACCTTCAGTTCCTCTGAGAAGGATACAGACACACACTTAACACACAACTGTAATCCCCCCAAAATGAAGGTAAAATTAGTAGGAAGGAAGCCCCCTTGTTTGGAAATGGTGTCTATCTGAGTGGCAGACAAAGTGATGAATCAGAGAAATATTTGCCCGACTAGGATATGTCCAACTCTTAGGAGAAAGGAAAGAAAAGGAAGGCAACTTAGAGCAGCTCAGAGCAAGAGGAGGACGAAGAGGCAGTTTGACTGGACAGCTTTACAGAGACAGGTAGACAGAAGAAGCTGGAGAGTGAGAAGGAGATAGAAGATTAGAACAGATTGTCAACAGATGGACAGATGAGGCCAGGCAGAGCAATTCAGTCAGAGGCCAAGACAAGCCAGATCGAATCAGTCAGCTTAGAGAGGCGTTTGAGCCAGAACAACTAAGTTAAAACCAGCTACTCAGAGGTAAGAAAGAACATGAAAGGATTAAAACATTCTAGGCCTAAATAAAATTGTGCAAGGGGGTTGGGGAGTTAGCTCAGTGGTAGAGCGCTTGCCTAGCAAGCGCAAGGCCCTGGGTTCGGTCCTCAGCTCTGACAAAAAAAAAAAAAAAAAAATGTGCAGAGGCTAAAAGCTTCCAGGACAGCAGACTGAGACAGTAGCCTCTGAGATGACAATTAATACAGGAGAATAAAAGTCACTTTTACAGACATGTGCACGAAGGAGTCCCAGAGCCATAAAAGAGATTAGCACGCTATCGTTAACAGCAAACCGGTTGGAATTTGAAGTTAATATGTTAAGTAAAATAACCCAGCACAGAAATGCAAGTACCCTATGAGCTACAAAAGTTTATAGACACTAAGAATGCAGTAGAGGAAAGGAACGAAGAGATCAAAGAGTACTAAGTTGGACTTGGGAGGTAATGGAGAGTTTCTGTGTACTATTGTAATAGAGTGAGTACAGATAATAATAATGTACTATACATTTCAGACAAATGGAAGAGAGTGCAGTGAATGATGTCATCACAAACAATAATAACAGAAGAATATGGTCAAGCTATTTAAATAACACAGAATATATATATATGTATATATATATATATTATGTGTACTGTAACCCATATATATATGGGTTACAATATCACACTGGACTCCCTGGACATTTAGAATTGTTATGTTTTTGTATATCCAAATATGTCTTCTTTAAAATATTTTAAAAAGCTGTAGATGGTAGTGGGGCAAATATGAGAAATAAATAAATAAAAGAATGTATTAGCTCATGCAAAATAAAAGACTATCCATGTATAAAAATGCCATAGTGAAACCCATTGTTTTATATATTGAGACACATTAGCAGAGCCAAACAGAAGTATAAGTCAGCAAAATAATGATAATTAAATAAAAATAGCATTGAAAATATGAAGAATCCATTACGTTAGTAGCAAGTTATGATAAAACTAGTATAAATACAATAATTACTAAATTGAGGCCAGGAGTGTCATAGCAGGGATACATGCAATTTGTCTTACAATCAAGTAAAAGTCACTTCCTATGAATCTATAAAGGGCTGGCCATCTCAGCATCCTGTGTACAGAGAGCATCGGGATAACTATGGATATCAGAAGCACAGCAGAGTGTAGGTTGATGTCTGAATGCAGGTGAGGGCAGGCACAAGATAAGGCAAGGCCTGTGATTGGACAGTGACAAAGATCAGGGGCAGAGTTTTTGTAAGGCGGGAGAGATGAGACGGTAGAAGAACCAAGATGGAGTCAGAGAAGGACGACCCAGACCTGTGTGACGTTAAGTGGGCACAGGTAGCTATGACTATTTCATAAGGGATGGATCACCACAGGAAAATTTGTCTTATCTAGGTGGGCAGTTTATATCTATATCAATTGGTTGTGAGTTTATTGTGTGGACGTTTTGTGGGGTGAGAATTTACTGAAAAAATATCTGATTGATAAATTATAAGCTTATTGGGTTTTGATTTTTACTGGTTTGCTGGGAACATGAGTAGAGTCTGCAGCAAGAAAGCTGCAAGATAGGTGCTGTCTGTATGGGACTAGTGTGGCAGCGCCTGCCTTGGGAACTAGATGGATAGCACCGATGGGGCTAGCCATGGTGGCGAAATTACTGCAGGGCCCAGGGAGTAGCCAGTGGCAGCGTGGGATGGAAACTGGGAACTTAGCGAGTCGAGCGGAGATGATGTGAGAGCTCCGAGTCAGAGAGTCTGCAGAGTCTGACTGACTGAGATGTAAATGCCCCGAAGATGTCATATAGCCCGCCGGTGCCAGCAATAGCGTGGGTGAATGTGTCTCTTTATTTAATATTTACCACAACACCAGAGGTCAAATCGTATCTTCTTTTTTTTTTTTTTTTTTAATTCTTTTTTTCGGAGCTGGGGACCGTTATACTAGCCACAATACAAACTACACATGGATATAAACACACAAACGCTTAAAGCAGAAAAATATGGTTTTGTTGAATAATTTGAAAATAAAATAGTAGTTTCTGATGTGCATTTGCAACATAAATGGGAATGTAAGCAGCATGTAGTTTAACGTCTTAGAGAACGGAAATACAAAGGAAGTTTCAAGTCCGTATCTGCAGCCTGCACTAACCACTGTTCCACTGAATGTCCCAAGCTTATTGTCAAACCAAAAGGCAAACCTAGCATACAATTTATGATCCTAGTTTTCAGAAGACACGGAACCATCTCGGCCTTTGACTGTCACGTGAACCTACAAACCATGTATTATTTGTGTTTTGTTGTAGTGAAATGCATTTATTTATTTCTGTGTTTATTCCTTATTCAATATATTCCAATTCCAATGTGTTCTAATAGATTCTGACTCCATTTTTTTACTTAAAACATTTCCCTTTTTATAAAGCCTGTGTCCATAATTTAGGTTGAAAAATCATATTGTTCGTGACTAAAATACAAGATGGGGATGCTTAGAGAGAAAATATTTCCCAATTAAAATAAAACAATGAAGTTTTTTTAAAACTTCATAAATTGTCCATTGATTTCACTGAAATAAAACTTCAGTGACCTCAGAATGGTATCAGTGGGCATCAGAAACGAACACATCATTCATTCCTAACTTCAGGGAGAGCAGCAGAAATTTTAAAAACACCAATATTGATGAAAGCATCTATATTGTTTGGGGAAGGCAGCATAGTGCTTGGTACTTTTTTTTTTTTTTTTTTTTTTTTTTTTGTTGTTCTTTTTTTTTGGAGCTGGGGACCGAACCCAGGGCCTGAAGACATATTATTAAAGTAGTGCTTGGTACTTTAATAATATGTCTTCAGAATTCCTGAGTCTCACTCCGCCGATCGTGTTCAACGAGTATTAACTACTGGGGTGGAAAGACAACCCCGTATGCTTAAGTAAGCTCTCAGAGAAGGATGATCTGCCTATGGCAATAAGGGCTCGGAAGAATCGTTTCAGAAAGTCTCTATTCTCACCAGTGCTCACCTCTCCCAACATTAGAGAACAAAACTGAGGTATATGACTTGCTGACTGCTTTGAAAATTGCCTTTTGATGACACAACTGTGACGCCGAATTGCATTTCTTTGCTAGAGTGTTTTCACAATAAAGATGACCTGGTGTTTTATTAGCTCTCATGGGTGTCATTTCCGTCACTGCACTCTGCCTCAAAGATCTGAGCTACGGAAGCCTTGTTTACTCTCCTTCTTCCACATCATTTCCCATCCAATATGAATGATGGCTGAAGCAGCTTTCTCTATACTATAGCGCTGAGTGTCCCCCAGAGGACTGCACTCAAATCTTTCAAAATGTTGTTTTCTAAGTCCAAATCTGATACTGCCTAGGCAACAACTCAATTCATAGTCTATCAAGAGAAGGTTACCCTTTGTAACTAGACAGTCGCATTTGCTTCACCTTAAAGTGGTGTGGCAGTTTTGTATTATTTCCTTAATTTAATAAAAAACAATAAGGAAGTACCAAAGGTAGAATTAAATAAATCTTCATGCAGCCCCATTCTCTGCTATTACTCCTGACTTAGGACATCCATGTTTATTGTCTTCATGTGTTAATATTAAGAAGAAAAAGGGAAGTCACCCTTAAAGTGTGTCTATTCTAGTGTCCTTAATACTCTCAATAACGCTGTAAGGCGACTTCCTGCACTCATTTTGCCTGACATAATAATCTTAAGTAGCTAGCATATGGAAATTTTAAAAATAAAGTGGAAATTTAATTAATGCTTCTCTATATTCTGAGGCTTTTTTTTTTTTTGAGTATGTGTGCGATAGTCCATGAACTATTTATCTTTGTTAGTAGGAAATTTAGGCTGTAGGACAAATTGAAGTCATCTGCCTAAATACACTGCCACATTATAATTTGGATATGAAAATGTGGCATTTACAGTGAAGACATAAAGAACATCTCAAAGGATATATACTACTATAAATTGAGTATTTAATAGTTGTAAAGGAAATACATTTCATAGATGACACACATGCAGCTCAATGGCATGGTTACCACAGAGATATTCCACAGAAATGTTTGAGGGGTGCTTTTAGAATTATAATTAGGCTAACATATGATATTATCTTACTTGTACAGTTATCATACAAGAATTTACAACATTAGTAAATCCATATAACAATATAAGTAAACCGTTTAGCTAAGCACATACAGAATGATCTCAAACTTTAGTCATAGCAGTAATACGAAAATTTGAGCTATTTCTGTAATGACATGGGAGTGTTTGCGATTTTCCGTATGACAAAATGCACAGCTGTTAATTCAGTAATTTATACATCAAAATTACTTGATGTATAAATATTACATCAATTTAAATAACAAAACTATAGCCATATAGTACAAGGCCATGGAAGTCTCTTAGCAGTGTTTTCACATGAACATCTATGTTGTGAACATTCTAAAACTAAGATATGAAGCACAATAAAATTACTATATTTCTATTCTCCATCACTACCACCACTTGTACGGAAAATGTCTATACTTTACGTATAGTGTAGACTCTGTGGACCTGTTTGGTGTGGCATCAAAGCACCACTAGGTGTGTGTGGGAGGCGTGTGAGAGTATAAGTGTGTGATATATACATAATATTTGTTCCATGCATATTTTGCAGTCTATAATATATATCGTGTAAGTACATGAGACTAGAATTATCACTTTGAATTCTAGCACACGGTACAATCATTTTTTTGTTATTTGTTTTTACCTTCCATATGTTTTTAATGAAAGCACACTGATTGATCAAGAAGAAAACGATTGGCAACAAATCCTTAATTATAGAACTCTGTTAAATCCTATACATTTTGAGAAGTAGGAACATGAGCTTTCTCCAGTGGTGAATGAGACTAGCATTTCTTCAGAGTGCATTGAAGTTCAGTATCAGAATGAGACAAGGTGTTAAGTCAGCAATAATGTTTACAGAAACAAAAAACAATCTATATAAAAATGCTAAATTCATCTGAAAATGCATCAATGGTGCATAAATTAAAAGTAAATGCATTATAGTTTATACATCAGATCGAATGTTTCATCAAATAAATGAACTTAAATTGATATTTAGCTACTACTGGAGGGATCGTATTTTGACATAAGTCCAATGTCCTCGTTCTATTGATATTTATAAAAACATTACTTTTATATTTCAAGAGAATAAGCTGTATTCCTGTCTCTCTACAAACAATAATTGTAACAATGACAATTCTCTTTGAAAATAAATAATAAAAAATGTGATTAATGTATACATTCACAAAGCACTGACAATTCTGTCTTATTTCGTTACCTTAAGGACTGCATTAAGCGATGTACATTTTAAGATGGAGTAGATTTGGAAACTTTACTTATTCTTAACACAATACAGTATTATTATTTTTTAGAATATTTATGATATGACAACATATTCCATTTTGTAAAATAGGTGTTACGGACATGCGATCCTCTTTGAAACTATTGTACTCTTCTATGTAAAACACAGATTCCAGTCAGTATGTTGAGTTCGGTGTCAAACTAAATTTTTTTGATGCTGTAGTTCAATATACTTGACAATTTCTAGATAGTGTCATTACATTTTCTTTTTCTTTTTTTTTTCTATTCTTTTTTTTTTTTTTCGGAGCTGGGGACCGAACCCAGGGCCTTGCTCTTGCTAGGGAAGCGCTCTACCACTGAGCCAAATCCCCAACCCCGTCATTACATTTTCTTAATGCTATGAATATGCCATAAGTTAACTCAATCCATTATAATATCACAATGGAAAAATCACAATTTTAGGTTCTTATTTCCCAGTCAATTTTAATATTTCCATGATGGAAAACAACTCTTGGAATGGTAATAGAATTGAAAATTTATTATAGAAAATGTATGATGACAGCTGATTCAAGGAAGGCATGGTGACCCACTGGCAGCATGCCAGATGCCGAGGCAAGAGAAAGTTCCCATCCAGCCTGGGCTATATAGAAAAACTGTTGCTGCTGTTTTAAGGGGGTAAATTGAAATAATCCTAATACGTCAATTTTCAAGTAGCATCTCTTTCTATAATTAAAAATGAATTCTGAGTTCTTTCTTATAGACAATGTTGCTTTGGGGATATGAAATTAGCAGGTGCAGTCCCACAGGTAAACAGAAAATAAAGTATTCATCTTCAGGGGCCTATAAGGTCCCATTTGACTGAAAAGGAAAAGAAGGGGAAGGGATTCTTGGAGGTGCTTTGGTTTCTTACAAGCTCCTCAGTTTTCTGAGTAGATTTGTTTCCAAGATACTTGAGTCTTTCTTAATTAAAATTATATTGATATATAGTATCTGAAAG
The DNA here is from genome assembly GCF_011064425.1 of Rattus rattus. Taxonomy (NCBI): domain Eukaryota; kingdom Metazoa; phylum Chordata; class Mammalia; order Rodentia; family Muridae; genus Rattus; species Rattus rattus. The sequence continues at coordinate 47,505,654 of NC_046166.1, read as the reverse complement.
GATAATTAAACACAGCAGCAGCTTTTGAATAAAAAGCATATGGGTCTTGCCAAGACAGTAATTGGGAACTAGCATTGAGCCACAGATTCAAGTTGACAGTTGATGCAAAAACTTTGCTCAAGAGAACTTCTACCAGCAAGGCAACTATAGGTGGCCCACTGGTAAGTGATGTAGTCCAAACTCCTTTATGCTCTAGTTGAATAAGAAAAAGAGGTTATGATAAAACAATGTCCATTTCTCTCTGTTAATTTGCCATACAAAAGTAACAGGCTAAATTAGAATATGAAATTGTAAGAGTTGGTATCTCAGTCACATGGTTTTAGTCACCTCTTTCCTGATGATGATAAAGGGTACTGAGCTACTACGTTATACTTTTCTACATTTAAATACAAATTAATCTCATATGTTCCTATAGTACTGATGAATATGGCTTGAGAGGGCTCAGTATTACAGAAAAGGTCTGGTGTTCAATCATGATCGTGACTGAGGCTGAAATTGCAGGGTTGTGATAGAAATCATTAGTAAAGAGTTGCTGGGGAAACAGCAGCTCGAGTTACAGCTAGAATGTGTCCGCTGTTTTACAGCATATAGTACCCTCTAAATCCTTGGAAGCATATAAGGATTTAGCAAAACAAATGATTATGTTAGAAGAGCAGAGGCTTACTGTCTTAAGATTCCCAAACCCTTACGATCCTAGCACCAAACAACTCTATGAGGACCTCAAACAAGACAATCCAAGAAGAAAGGTGGCTCCAGAATTTTATCCTGGCATCCTAGATGTGAAATAAATGGAAGCAAAACAATGGGGGTTAATCATCGGTGTCAATTTCACTGGATTAAGAAACACCTTGAACATAACTTCAAGGTATGTCTATGAGATTAGGCTAATTGAGCTAGAAGACCTACCTTAAGCGTAAATGGTACCATTCCATGGGCTAGGGGCTCAGACTGAATAAAAGTGATGATGGGCTAAACACCACGCATTCGTCTACCTGTGCTTCCTGGCTCTGGATGTCAAGTGAGAAGCTGTTTTATGTGCCTACTGCCATGTCTTCCCTGTCGGGATGGACTGCACATTCAAACCTGGGGTATAAATGAGCCCTACACTCCTTACGTTGATTTTGTTGTAAATTTTTCACAATACCGAACACCTACATATACATCTACATGGGTCCTAAATGCTTTGACATACTGGTTAGAGGTTGAAGATTTTGACAGGTTTAGAATTACCCAGGTACTAGTCACAAACAAATCAACCACACACCTGTGTCACATCCAAGTAGAAAAATGGGAAAATAGAAGTAATATTGTACAGCATTCCAGCATGGAAAGATTCCCATAACAGCAAAGAAGACATCAGGGGAAAAAATACAGTGAATTACAGAAACTACTGCTTAGAAAATTTGCCAACAATTTTCAATTACCCCAAACATTCACTAAAGACAAAAGGCTTAAGAGCAAAGCCTTTCAGGATTTTGACCTGGCCTACTCATGCCTCATTCTCCCTAGCTTCCACAACAGACTGGAAACTATACATTGTGTTTCTTACCCTGGGACTGAAAAAAATCGACATGAAGCAATTTAATTAAGTGAAGAAGAATTTACTTGGGCTCCGGGTTGAAGAGATTATTCCCATCTTGGTGACAAAGCCAAGGCAACAGGAAGTTGTGACCACAGCAATAGAGGGTGTTTGTAGTGGAGGGGCTAGCCAGAAAGCAGGGACAATTAGACAGCAGGGGGAGGAAGAGAAAGAGGCTGGTTCTGGAGGCGAGCCTGAGCCTTCAAATCTACTTGAACTCTACTTCCAGGAACCCAGTTCCACCTTCAAGGTTGTACCTACTAAAGGCTCTCCAACCTTCACAAACAGCCCTGCCGTCTGGGTACCAAGTCTTCAAACACATGAGCCTGGAGAAGATTTGTTCATAGTCACTATCTTCCTCATAGCCACAACAGGGAAAACAAACCAGGAAGTTTTCCTACCTCACTACTACTGATCTACCAATCTACAGCAACATTAGGGGTTTATCAGGTTTATTTGGCTGACAGGTTACAACCCATTACCAAGGGAAGTTGAGGCAGGGACACAGGGCAGGAACCTAGAGGCAGGAACTAAAGCAGAGACCACAGACAAATGTAGCTTACCTTCTAGCTTCCTGCTTCTGCTCAGCCACCTTCCTCATACAACCCAGGACACCTGACCCAGGAGTAGCACCACCCACTGCTGGCTTGGCCCCCCTCCACCAATTAGCAATCAAGGAAATGCCACAGACATACTCATAGTCATATTTGGTGGCCACAATCCTCAGTTGACATCTCTCTTGCTAGGTGTATCAAGTTGACAACCAAAAAGAACCATTACAGAAGGGAAACATCAGAAAGTCTGTCCTAAGATATTTAACCATCCAAACAGGAATGTGGTGACAGTATCTTAGAAGATTTCTCTTCCATTGGCCTCTTGCTAATATGCTCAATAGTTTTATCATCAAGATATATTTTTAGAAACCAGTCTTTTATTTAACATCACAAGAAACTGAGAAATGAGAAGAGTATATATAACATTAAGCAAGTTACTAAATCTGAAATAAGAAAGATTTAAGGATGATAGCCAAGTTCATTTAATTAATCTCGTTAATCCCTATATATGGAAATTATTAACATTTCACTCACCTATTACAGATGTGAGGTACATGTGAGAGATACATTATTACATAGAATTCCATGCTGTACATAATTTTAAAAATGAGTATCCAAATATTTTATACAATTTATATCATTGAAAGTAAAAATGTAACTTTATATTATCTTTTACATTTTTATTTTTATGAGGTAAATATATATGAACTATATATAATAAATGAACTAATATGTTTTGTGTTAGGAATCTATGATAGAAAATATAAGAATATTTATAGTGTCATGTTGATAAAAAACTGAAATGTACTATTAAAAGTCAATCACTCAATGTAGAATTTAAAGTAAATTTAAAAGATCATTGACTTGTAATATTTATTACTTTGGTGTAATTACTAAGCATATTTTAAAACTAGACTTTGATAATCATGGAAAAGGAAAGACAACTAGTAATATAAATAATGACTCGGTGTGTAAGATTGATATATGACTAACTGCCAGAAAACATTTGGTCATAAATTTGATGACATTATTGAACATCTAAGCATTACAAATGATGTGTGTATCAAACTGATACTTAAATCATTACATACTGTACAATTTGAACGGACTTGGAATATCTTCCCAACTTGGGCTTTCTAATCACTTTCACTATGAGTCTGTGTTATTAGGGCCATTTAAAAGCAATATCTCTACTCATATGTTGTACTTCTTGTCTGTATACTATTTTAATAGAGGCTATAAGTACAAATGAAACTTCAAACACATGCCCCACGTACCATGCATTCTTGAAGTCTTCTATCTTAATATTTATTGACCATCCCATGGTACCACGTTTCATTACAGACAGTTTTGTATTGGCATTTACAAGTAAACAAATGGCTGCATTAGAATGAATTACACTGTTATCTGGTAATTTCATTATTCAGTAGATGAACAGCTC